>NC_134710.1:39920609-40220609 GCF_043290135.1 Rhipicephalus microplus | reverse complement strand
GCAATCACCTTCGAAGCTCGTTAGTCACATAATCTCTGTTTTTTTTTATTCGAGAGAATGACGAAGAAGCTTTAACGAAGGGTGAATGGATCCTATAGTGAAGGAACTGATCACATCGAGAAATAGTAAAAAGGTGAAGAAATGCTTTTCTAAATATTCAATAGCGGAAAATACAATATTTATTGCTGTATGATATTCTCTAGTCGTTTTTTTAAGTGAAGCCAACTTTGATCTGATTGATTTGAAGAAGTGATTGACTTGAAGACATATTTTACAGCATATGAAGCCTTGAAAAATATCTGCGCATCTATATCAAAAAAGATTTGGGCGCAACGGTTAACACAACGCCGCACTTTGGCAAATACACATTAAGTTGCGTGTTGTGAAAGAGAAAGACCAATGAGACAAGAATAATAAATAATATAAAGAAAAGCTGCACGTGCATATATCACGGCGTCTTCGCTTCGTTGCGCGTTATCACTTTGGTCACCAGGCCAACAATATCGCTGCGAAAGGCGCGCCTCTCCAACTCATACTCAAGGCCGCGAAACAGCGTGGTGCGGCGCGCGTATTGAAAAAGTTTCGGCCGCGCACGCCGGCCGGCGTGCGCGGCCGATTTCTTACCGTTGACTAGCTGCATCCCCATATCGGCGCGATAGCCGGTGCCCACTGTCCAGCAGTGGCCCACGGCCAACATCGCGGCCAGGGCGAGGGCTGGCACCGTCTTTGGCATCGCGCGAGCGCGGACACTCACTGTGCAGGCAGCCGTGGCGGATCACAACTCCGCGCCGAAGGTGGCCGAGTGGAGCGTCCCCGAGTGGAGCGAGGGCGCGGCCTTATCACCACGGCTCCTCTAGAAGTGGCGTCAAGGGGCTGCCTTCCGCTCTCCTCAAGGCCGCCTGTGTCATCCAGCTGAAGACGCGCTCCGGGTGGCTCCGTTCCAGCGGCCGCGACACGCGCCTACATTATTTGTATCGTATAGAATGCGACAGCTCATCGCGCGACTGTCGGCTCATTGCCATGCATCTGGTGCGTCGCACCGGACGTGTCATGCCATCGTCGTTAGCGCGTATGCGCCGCAGTAGCCGGCCAATTAACATTTTTTTTCCCGGATGGCACTGTTTTCGACGCTCCGCTTAGGGTGCACTTTCTCCATTGAGTCGGCAACGGAAAGGAGGCGGATGCGGTAGAAAGGGAAAACGCGCGGATGCTTGAATGCACGCATGGCGCAAACTTGACTCGGATGCTTGAGGGCAAGAGACGGTGCGGTAGGAATACCAATGCGCATTGCCTTGCAGCTTGCGTGTGCCTTATTCCGGTCTATATACGAGCGTACACGAAGCGAAATGAGTCACACCCCTTTCCTTTTTATCGTTTAAAATGATTGGCTAGAATGAAATGATTTACTGAGTGTCCTCAGTTTTCTTTTTTTTTTAACACAATAAGCGTCACGTAAGAGCCGTTAGATTTATTTGTCTTTGAAGCCACAAGCTCTTCTAGCGGGGTTCACAGGCACTTTCTGCTGAGAAAATATTTTCCGTGGAAACTGGACTATTCGGGAAAATGCTGCCAAAGCGAATGTTCGCAACAAGGCGGAAGACAGAACATCAGACTGCAGATTTGATCGAGTACACAGTGCGAGTGGAGCATGTCATCGGCATATCACTTTCGGGCAGCAGTCTGGATAATAAGATCTTCCTTGCTTCAGCTCGCATCCGGGCCGAAGTTCAGGCAATGGACCACACCTAAAAAAGACAAGAAATTGAAGTTAATGTAGTTTTGTTCAGAGGAACATACCAATGAGCACATTTTAAACGTGCGCTTTTTTGTTTTGGTTCGCTATAACAGACAAGAAAAGGCTTTTTTTTTTGCAACAGTCACATGCAGATTTCATGGCGAACAAGTTGCACTTTCACAGTAATAACTTATGGGCCTTGTCTTGTTCTATCAGTAGCACATCGCTGTCTTAGTGCGAATTTAATTAATAACAGCGATACAGGGTGGCTCAGTGGATGTCGCGTTCTGCATACGGAACGTGAGGTTGGGGCTTCGATTTCGATTTTTAAATGCAGCAGCCACCACTCTTATTGGTGGGTCGTGGAAAATTCATCGTGTAGTAATCTTTGCTTGCATGATAAGGAGGGTCATGCATTAAAATTCGTGTTAGACTCCCCAATCTGGAATTTTCTGTGACTTGCAGTGCACCTTGGGCCTAACAAACATGGCTGTTTACTATTTTTTTCAATATTTATTTATTTATAGTAGTACCCCAAGGACTCATTTGGCCATTGCATAGGGGTGATACAAAAAGTACAAGCGTAAGTAGACGTGTCATATGTGGCGTTTTTTAAGCCAATTACGCTTTAACTAAAACTGAGAAAAACGCACTTTTTAGCTCCTGACAATATGTTTGGGCCTGCTAAAACAATTTCTTGCCAGAATGTTTTTCTTCCCTAAATACATCTGATATATATTGTGCCTGAAATCTACATAACCCAATAACCTCAGTAGATATTCGGGAGTAAAGTTTGTATTCGGCTAGTATAGATTGAAACATTTCATTTGATCTTGAATTACCTCGTAAAATTGCTCTAAAATGATTAGAGAGTACGTTATAACAATATATTACAATAAAAATAACGTCATTCTTGTGCTTCCATTGGTGCCATGCTTAGTCGCATGGACGTAATGGTGATCACTGGACTTGAAGGGCGAGTGGTTCTTTCTGGCAAAAGACGCACTATTCTGGACTGTCAGCAGCGTCTGCGTTTTTTTCTTCCGCATCTGTTGAAAGCCTTGAAAAGAGGTCCAGCCCCTTTGCTTCTCAGCTCGTTTTATGCCGTGCTGTTTTAGATCACGTCACCGTCTTCGTCAAAAAATTGTATCTTCATTTCGGACACCTTTTATTTGAAATATACCGTTTTGGAGCGAAAGAAGGACATGGCAATGTAGCGGCAAACTAGAAAGTAAACACTAAGAAGCATCTTACTTTTTAAATTCGAGTTTCGCACTTCAACATCATGTCTTTCAGTAAGTGTCAACTTGTGCTAGAAAAACCTACTGTGGAACGTAAACATGATAGCAAAGCATTTAGTACTTAAAGGAAACGGATTGGACGAAACCATTATGGTTGCATTGGTCACGACTGTTAACGCCATGTTGATTTAATGAATGTGGCTCACTCTGAAACAGAAGTAGCATGTGGTTCATTATTGATCAACCAGGAACTGCCTTTTAGAGTTCCCTTCACAATCAGTGTTTGCCAAATTTTTATTCTAGGTACTTTACAAGTTGAAGATACTTTAGCGTGCTTGACACTACCACGACATTTCGTCTTGTTTCGTTTCTTAATTTGGCTATTCAAAAAAAAAACACCTCTTCCATAGGTACAGGTAAGAATCAATTATTACACTATCTAATAAACCGAATTTTGCTGGATGGAATGCCGGCTGCGGCAGCTACATTTTCGATGAAGGCGAAAATGTTTGAGGCCCGCATGATTAGATTTAGGTACACAATAAAGAACCCCAGGTAGTCCAAATTTACGGGGTCCTCCACTACGGCGTATCTCCCGATCATATCGTGGTTTTAGGAAGTTCAACCATAGATATTATTATTAAAATTATTAATATATTATCTAGCTATTGAAATTTTCTAAAATATTTTGTAGTCTGGCAATGACTCAAAGATGGTTCACATTCCTTACACAATGGTGACGCGCAGTTTACATCTGTAGAAAAACTCCAAATATTGTTTCAAAAGACAAAAAGGACAGGTTCAATATAATGAGAAAAAGTCCAACTGAACCAATACAAATGAGTGAGAAAGAAAGGTACGTATCAGTCGAAACATAATTACAATGCAAAGATGGTGTATACAGTACTGAGGAGACAAAAACGTCATTAAAGGTAGATATACAATTGTATCTATAGCGTACTGCGCGTTACGCTCAAAGAAATGTGGTAAGGCCGCTTGAAAGTGGGATGATTTGTAGACGAGACAACGATTCGAGTAAAGCAGTTCTATTCGGCGACAGATAAAAGTGAAGTTGAGTTGTAACTATGGTGTAAAAGTGGTGAAAGTAAATTGGACGAAACGATAACTTGCCGTTGACAGGGACCAAACCTGGGAGCTTCGAATAACACGTCTGATGCTCTGCCAACTTATCCGACCCGTACACTTTATGGGGCATACATGTGCATTTATACCTGGGAGTGTTAGTCAGCACTGCTGGTAGCCATAAGAGCGAGTGTGTAGCAGTCTTTCTTCCAAAGATATCTCTTCGTTCACTTTTATTTCTTGACATTTAAATTAATGTTACTATCATTAACATCCCCTACACTTTCTTTCAAATTATTCTTTGTTTTTTCTCCTTAAACTTTTTTTAGTAGGGTAAATAAATATGATGCAATGTGAGCTACAGAAACGAAGTGCGAACGCCTCCCTTAATTCTTTTAAAAACGTTTAAGAGTGCGGAAGTAGAACACTGAAATCTTTTTAATGATCAAAAAACGAAGCCATGCTCAAGTTTCTTTTGATATATTCGACTGTTATGTATTCTTATCACGCATGAAGAAATAAAAGAAAAACACGAAGCAGGTACAAGCCAACTAATATTTAAAACAGATCTTTTAAAAAAAACCTGGAAAAAGTTATTCAGAAAAGAAAACGTTCGTTAGTTTTGCCCTATCGATTCTGACTGGAACGATGCTTGCATTCACGACTTGTGCAGCAAAACGATGCGGTGTCTGCGAACGCAAACTAGGTCAAGAATAAGCGCCTACCCTTCAATGGTCACTTCTCGCTTCCGGATGTCGCAAGAGATCTGTTGGCAAGGTGATCGCCTTCTCACGCGTCCATGGAAGATCTCCCGTCCGGCGTACACGCACCGTCCTGCGCGAAATAGAAGTTATGAGGCCTTGCTTGCTTGCGCAGTGCTCTTAAGATGCTTTCCATGGCCGACAAAGTGGGCTTGATGTTAAGTTCATTAAGCAGCACTTATGTAAAGGAGGAGGTCTCAGATTTTAACGCTGTCAGACGAATTATGTACCAAGAGTAGGTACGCACGCACATAGAAAGGTTGATATAGAAGAAGAAAGTAAACAAAAATGATATTCGACAATATATCTACGTGAACTGAAATTATCAACTGCATTTCACGGAACATTACACACTTGATCACAAAACGTGAGAATAAAACTAAGGTATTCACGTATATTTTAGTCGGGCATACGAACATATACATATACATTCTGCTGAATCTCAGTGAAGTATTTTCGACAAACTCCCTAACAATGTATAGTTTGCAAATTGTATGCACATTCATAACCGTCACCACCACCGGTAGTGGTACCGTTGGTGGTGACGGTGATGATAATGATGTTTCTTCAAGCGGGGAATGCCTCAAAGTTTTGCCCGAAAATTGCCCTGTCTATGCTTCTTTTTTCCACGTAACATGTTTCATCAGTTGTACTACCTGGAAAGTTAACTGAGTGCCCGGCACTTCCTGACGAACCATCCGTGGAGCTTCCGGAAGCACGATCTGTTCAGTGCAATCGTGGGAAAACCCTCTTTTTTTCATGTCGTCAAGAAGACTTCACCATTTAGGGCAAAACTATAGCAGTACCAGATGCAGTGGTCCATATTAGCCACTTCACTGCTCTCATAGGATGGTAGGCAAGTAGCACCTCCTACTTAGGATGTTTATGCAGCAGTGTCCGCCAATTTGTGCGTATACTACTCTGTACGATGTCCCTTTGTAACACAGGGCTGATGCGGTGATTTCCATAACGAGCATGAATGGTTCCGATTTTTTTTGTAGCACTCGACTGATTCACAAAAGCTCTTACTGCCTATTTTCTTGAAAGCGCTTCATTGACTTTGATAGTCCTTTGGTGTTGGACAAAACACACGAATTCATTGTTAAATTGTTTCGTTCTATTCACTTAGCTATAGCTAAGCAGTTTCCCGTACCAAATATATCGGAAGCATTAAACAACCTTGTGGGCCTCGTGGACGTATAGTGTTATTGGCGTCAAGCCGCTGAGCCTGACAGATCATAGGTTCGCGACCGCAGTTCATGAGTTGGTGATCGCATTTTGAGACGAACATTGAGTATCCGAGCTGTTAGTATCACCGCTTACACAACTACCACCACTTACACAAATGATACTTTTGTTCACCCTGAAGAGGAGAGAACAAACTTTTATTAAACTAATAAGACCACAAGGTGCTTCGACGGATCCTGGGCGTGCGTACCATTATCAGGTGAGGGCCCAAAGAGGCGTGAACAACATGTTATGATCTTCACTTTGATAAAACTGCCTATAAATGCTGCGTTTACCCTCTTCCCTTCGCCTGTAGAGTATAAGGTGTACCACAGGTTCGTATGCATGCCAGATTATGGAAAACTCGTCGAGTGTAGTGGGGCAGTAACCAGTCTAGTGACGGAGGCGTCGGTGCTGCGTAACCGGAAACGAAGGTTGTTTTGATGCTCGTAGCCGAGACCCCAGTTCAATGAACGCGTTTATAATCTTTACCAAAATGCAAGCACGGTCTTTCTTGTGCACTTTGGTGAGGTATGTAATGATGGTGACACACAGTGGGTGTCTCTCATAACTGTAGTCTGCCTGCACTGTAGTGAAAACTTGATGCCATACTCGCCAAGCAAATGTGAGTGAGCAAGTGGGAAACAGTCAACTTGTGTGCAAGATATTATAGCTCTATTTAAAAATTATGGTACGTTTGGTAAGCAAGGTATCAGCCAAGAACAATACTGAGGGACTGAATATAGCGAAAGACGTGAGCAGAAGTATCGAGGGAGACTAAAATTTAGGTTATGGGAAAAAACAAAGGCGTCTATTTGCAGAGTGTCAAGATAAAAAAGAATGAGGAAGTGGCGGATACAGAGAGGCCCTTCTTCACTTCAAATATGGATTGTTAATCTGGTCTATAGCTGTGTCTCGCATGTTAAAAGTATGACAAAGAAATCTGATGCTTTGAATGATATGTGGGATTTAAAGTCTCAAAGCCACCATATGAATATAAGGGACGCCGTAGTGGATGGATCCGGAAATTTTAACCATTTAGGGTTCTTTAACGTGCACCCAAATCTGAGCCCACGGGCCTACAGCATTTTCGCCTCCATCGAAAGACAAAAAAAAAATCTGTAGCCACACTGCGTAAAAAAAAAACTGATACAATGTATACGAGGGCCGGCCCAATTCGTGCAAATACTTCATACAGAAGGGGCTTGGTGCAGTGAATACAACCTAATCTTTATTTCCAACATCGTGTAAAAGTTCCTGAAACAGTGTATACAGTTATATAAAAATGCTTCCGAAAATCCCCAACACTACCTTGCAATTATATTTTTCTCAAGGGCAGGCATCTCAAGGTGGGTAAAGATATCCTTTAAGACAAAAGTTAGTGAAATAAAAGGCTTAATCAGTGAAGACAGACGGTTGGCTCAAATCGGACAATTGAAGCTTTTCAAGAGTACAGCATACTGCCGCTTTGGTATTTCAAAAAAGCGACCTGCAGTAATCGCTGCAGAACAATAAAGATCCACCCGACTCTCCAGCGAAACCAAAACGTAAGTTCCTATTGGTGCAACCAGTGGGCTATCAGAAGGAGACCACTGTTCAGGACAAATTGTGCGAAGATGTTAGTTTTCTTGTATTCATTAGTGCACAGGTGACATACATGCTATATTGGTATGCGTAGCCCGTACACCCACTAAACAAAATTGGTAGATAATCCACGAAATGACATTAGCTTGCTATGGGCGTCTCAGAAGAATATATCACTTGCACTCTTTCGCATTCTACAATATTATATCAGAAGTTTCACATGCCAAAGCTACAGTAAGAATATCAGGCACGCCGTAGTGGAGGGCTGCAGAAATTTCGATCGTCTGGGGTTCTTTGACGTGTAGTGACATCACAGAGTACACGGGCTTTTAGCAGTTCACCTCCGTCGAAATGCCACCGCCGCGGCCGATATCGAACCCGCAACCTTCGGTTCAGCAGCCAAGTACTGCACCCGCTCAACCTCGTCTGGAGGTTGAGCGGGTGGACTCTTCTGGTGGACTCTTCTGCGTTTCCTGCTACCTTTTTCCGGAGAATCCAGTCGAATTTCACTACTTTACTTACTAGAGGCAGCTTTTGCGAAATCTCAAAGCGGCACTGGAATCTTCGGGTTAAGAATTTCAATACTTTCATCTAACCCTAGCGTCTCCGAAAAAGTAATTATGACGGCAGCGAGCAAGTATCGCATTTCTTCTGTATTTATGCAACTGTGCACGCACATCTTCACGCACCCGGTATAAACCGCAGTGCCATCACCCCCGCACTGGTATAGTGGTTATAATGCTTTATACTGTTGTCCCCAAGCTCACGGCATCGAGTCCTAGCCGCGGCGCCCCATTTTGGTGAAAGCGTAACGCTGTAGCGCGTGCTTAGATTTGAGTGCGCGTTGAAGAACACAAGGTGGTCGAAATTTCCGGAGCCCTCCCTCTAAGGCGTTCCTCATTATCATCATACTGAACTTTTCGCAAGTGAAACCCAAACAGATAATAATAAACCAGCAGAACTTTGATATTGAAGGCAGCAGAAATGATTTACAGATTGTGAAAATTAGTACAGTTGAAAATATTGAAACAATGAATTAAACAAAAATAAAAAAACAAAAATGTAAACAAAAGGTAAGCACACTTGCACGCACGTGACAAAGCCTAGCCACACACACAAACATACGCACACAAACGCAAGCATGCACGCACAAAGAGGGACACTATTGCGCATTATTCTTAATACACGCTAAATAAATAAAAAGAAAACCTTCTACTTCCGTATGCTAATGCACCTGTTGTTGACTCACAAAAAGTTGTTTCCTTGAAATTTTAGAAAGTATAAACTTAAGGGCGTGTTTTCTCTATTAGACACAATAATATTTCTCATTGATATTATTTCCTTGAATCGACACCTACGGTCAGTTTCGCACCGTACTATTACCCTATAGGATTGATCTCCTATAGGGTTAAATTTACACATTTTATGGTGATATTTCTAATGCGATGTTTCACATTAGTGGCGGGGACCTGCTAAAGCGCCTCAGAAAATACACAACATGCGTAGAGGGTGATATCATCGGTAATATTACCGTCTTACATGCACTCTAGCGGTGAACGGGAAGCTGAAGAGCAGGAAGTTTTATCTCTCACTCATCGCCACCCGACCAGCGCTCTTGAGCTTCCCCCTACTCACCATTCTTGAGGTGCGCTCTCTTTCGCGACACTTCCACGGCCACAGTCAGCGTAAGCAGCAGCGCGAGCACAAAGATACCAAAAGACCCGGGCCGCATGTTCTCGGCTGCCGAGGCGTCGGGCTGTGGCAGTGCCGGATGCTGGGCGCTTCTTTATCGAGAACCTGCTCTTCCTGTGGGACCACGTGAGAGCTCCTTGAACCTGTCATTGGACGTCGGCGGCGGGCCCAACAGACTGTCAATGACCCTCCATAGCATGACGGAGACTCGCGGTCGGTGTGAGGACGCATCTACGCGCTCGACTTCCCAAGGTCACGGGGAAAGTGGACAACCAGAAGAGCAATGGTTTCTCGTTCACCACGTGCCCGATACTGCGTACGTAGTGAACTTGCCCGACGGGCAAGCCCGCGTGTAACCAGCTGCCATCAGCAAGCAGTCTCACTGGTCCTACCGGGTTCCAGCGACATAGGCTCCCGTCACTTTATATATATATTTTTAATTTCCCTCGGGTGCTGATAATACGCTTGACCTTTTGTAGACGCCGTGTTCCTACACCGCACTGGGCCCACTGGGCCATGTTGTTTCGGGTTGCTGCTCCGGAATCGATAAATGCCAATGGCCGGTCCGAGCGAAATATGTATACAGAAGAAGGCTCAGAGTTTTCGGATAATACTCCTGGCACGGACAGCCTAGTGATTAGCCGGTTCTCTTTCTCCAGGATGAGTGTTACGTTTCCTGGAAAGAAAATAATAGGCTCCTCGGGACGATACAGTTGTCTGCGCGCGTTAGCAAGGAGCCCTCTCTCTCGGTCAGACACCCTTCGAGTAGCTTCGTAAGTGCTCTGTAATAAGACCTTTGAGTGAAATAATTTTACAGCGAAAGCCATTATGAGATCAGAACACGGGTCACACGTGGCGCCGCAGTTGTCCGCCACCGCCGCCGCCGGTGTCTGTAACCAGTATAGCAAAAAATAAGAAAAACAAAGACCAGTAAACAAAAAAACACAATGGGATTCAAACCCGGGCCCGCTGCGTGCCAACCCAGTTTTCTACCATTGAGTAGGCCGGTGCTTAGAAGTAGTTTCTAAATTGGTCTTAGGCAGGCTTTATGTCGGGAAAGGAATGGCGTAGTTATGAGTAATAAAGCGTTTTGGAACATCAAAAGAACAACCAGGTGTTATACAATGCGAATTGCGTAATGAGTGGGTCGTGCAACGCTCCAACCCACTAGAAAAGTTGTTGTTGATTCCCTATTATCTGTGGCGCATACCCACTTCAGACATAATGCTTCATAGCCGTCAGCCACTAGATAAAAAATGCACGAAATTCCTAGCAAGTTTGTGGCGGATACCACGCTTCTCCGAAGCATCACGAAGGATAGGATACTGAATGCTGGCCCACTACAAGAACATTGGGAATATTTATTGCGTAGTGAGTATCCAGCAAGTGTGCTTGTAGTACTTACCCAAAAAGCTAGTGTTTTGGAAAAGCTCTGAAAGGCTGCTCTTCTAGCTTTCGCTGTGACTGTGATGCGCGTTCCGCGCAGTCCAAGCGTTTTTTTTTTTTTTTGCTTTGGTCAAACGCACGCTGAGGTAAAAAATAAAATGTTGAATTCTGATAGAAGGCAGTGACAGATATAAAGTCGTGTATCGTATCTTTGCAGTCAGGCTGGGTGATGGCTAGGTTAGGTTCACCTTAAAGAAATTATTGCGTCAATTGCAAATTATTTTAATGATAGTGTTGAATTGTTAAATTTTATGCTTAGATGACGCTACATCATGAAGCAGTTCTATAAAACAAGCTCGCGAAGAAAAACTTCACAGCGCACTCACCAGTATGCAGACAACTTCGTTCATTTTTCAGCGCAAAGTTGACATTTAGGGAGCGAAACGGTCCTCCGGAGAAGTCTCTCCGTAGATCCCAGACGCAGCTCACATCTGCATATTTTGTTATACTGATGACGATAAAACAAACCTTTGAACCCTGTGTTGAATATAAATGTAACCGTCTGCAATAAAAACAGGGAGATTTTGAGTATCACGTAAGTTGTACTTTTAAGAGGTTTACTTTGATGTTTGAAGATCGACTTACTGTTCTCTTTTACAACTGTAATTCAGTGTTCTCATAAGAAGGAGTCAGATCAATTACATGGAACTGAAGGAATGCTCTTAGCGTTATTTACTTGATTTGCACAATATTGTGTGCAGCGCTGTCTTTCAGCAACAACTCAACGCTGCTTAGATTGAGAAGCACCATATTTTTTTTCCCTCAATTAAATAGCATTCATGACACGAGCACCTGGAATACGATACACATTTAATAAGAAACGAAATGTGCCTCGTAAAATTGTACCAAACGACACGACATTTTTTCAATAGTAATCACCAAATGATGTTTTTTATTTAATATTTATAAATACTTTTGTCTTGGTTACGAGAAATAGCAGGAGTGGGTACACGTTTTACTACAAACAACAACAACAACAAACTAACGGCTAAGAATATACAAAAAAGGTGAAGATTATCTTAGTACATAGCTTTACAACAAATTCTTTCATCAGATGTGATTTAAGATGTTGATAGGAACACAGAAAAAAAACAACCGCTAAGACAATGCCAAGACAAGTTACGTATATAGTTGCTCAACAAACTCTTCATGAGTTAATGCGCGCAGTGAACCACCCAAGTTGTTCAAGATTTCAGCAATGAATGGAAAAAAAATAAAAATTTAGAGCAGTCAATATATGTCCTCAAAGGAATGATGTTTAGTCTGCGGGTTCGCCTAGGGACACGTGTATTAGCGGGCGCAAAAGAGAAGGGTGGCTGAATACCGGATGACGTGTGGACGATCTTGTGCAGCAAAATTACGCATTGGCGCTTGCGCCTTTGCTCGAAAATCTGCAATGGTAAGATGTGCGCATGGAATGGAGGTGAGAAGCTGTCGTCATAACAACCGAAGATGAATCTGATAGCTGTTTTCTGGATTGGTTCTTGCTGCATTATATTACCCATCAGGTGAGGAGACCGTACAGTTGAAGCATATTCTAGTATGGGATGGACAAGTGATTTGTAGGCAGTAAGCTTACATTCTAACGTAGCATTTTTTTAATGTTCGCTTTATCTAACCAAACTTTTTGGAGTCTTTCTGCAGAGATATAGTTGATATGGGCATGCCATTTTAGGTTATGTGAAAAAATGACATCCAGATGGTGTGGCCGAGGCTCGCAACGACGGTGGCAGTACGAGTGGTAGAGCAGCCGCAGCCGTGAACGTGAATTTCGTGCAAAAATCAATGATTTTGATGCCCATGTTCTCATTTATAAAATAGTAGACTGAGTGGTGCGCTCAACCAAAGAAGAAATTTTGATCCCGAAGGGAAACATACATGGGAGCCGACTATATGCGGCGCTCCATCCTAGCCCGAGCCAGATAGGCCTCGCCCTAGCATTCCCCCTTTTTCCTTCTTTATTAACTCTCCTCCCCCTTACTTAGCATGGTCCTACCCCACACCTCCTCCAAAATAATCAAAGATTCACGTGATGCCCCGTTCAATTCCACCCATTAGCCTTTGTGCCTGAACGATGTATAGTGGAACTACTGAACTTGCGAAGGCCAGATCGCACATGTTTTCGCAAAAGGCAATTTGCGAAGATATATTTTACTAGGCTTCGTTTTCCACAGGAGTTTCTAATAAAAAAAGAGAAGAAGAAAGTGGGTAGAGAAGTAGGAAAATGTTACATTCCAGCTCTGTTGGCCGCATTGAGTTTCCTAATAAACACTGGAGGGAACTCTGGCGGTAGCGCCTATGGGAGTTGCAATGCATGGCGCTTCAGCGAGCATGGGAATAATGGGTAGTACTCGTATTTGTCTAGTCTTCGTATTTATGGCCTACTTTTGGCTCCGTGTGTGGTCGTTGTGTCTGGGAGCTGTTTTCTCGCGAAACAAAAATCAGCAAATGTTCAGCGGTTGCACTTCACCACCTTATTCTTTCAGGCTTGCCATTTCGAATCGGGTCACGAAGTTCAAAATGGTTCGTTCTTTCCTTCGAAATGAAACCGATACCAGCAATAAACGAAGCCGCAAGTACGAAGACAAGGTAAATCCGTGTACTACCCATCACTCCCATGGTCGCTGAACGATCGCAGCGTCAGAGTCCCCTCTAGTTAATTTAAGGAAACTCTATGGTTTACCGTACTCGTACATAAAGTGTGAGATCAACGACACTACTATACTTTTCGAGTAGTCGCCCAACAAAAACTGCGAAATATACTTGAACGCTCCCGCACACGCCACTAGCTATAGCATGAAGATGGCTTTTTGCTCTGAAATAGCAACATAAAATTAGAGAACTGGCACCAACAAACTTCGAGAAAATAAATTAAGTGCGATCACCTAGAGGCTTTTCGAATACCACAGTATATATTGGCCCTAGCAGTGTTTATACCTTCACTAAATAGAAATTAGTGTCAACAAAACGGTAACAGTCATTAGCTGAGTTGATTTGAATGAACTTCATTTGCCCAACGGCAGTGGCCGGAACTAGGCTGCGCCTGAACCATGTCACACGGAATGATTTTTCGTAGGGCACTCTGAATGGTCCTTCTCCTACAAAATATTTTTGTGACTGTTTTGCTTCATCTTAATACCGTCACATGTTCCATCGACATATTAGAGCGTGTTTCGTAATATGAGTAAATTTGGACTTTCTCTGTTGTGTTTTAATTAGTAGACAGTGGCTTGAGCAGGGCTTGTGTATGCGTACATTCGTCGACGAACGTTGGCTTTGTTTATGGGTGATTCCACGAGAGATCGACACGGGTCCAAAAGTTGATATTTTAGATTTCATTGAGCATTTCATATTTTCTGCACCTCTTACCAGGTAGCCCGAAAGTCAACTTCGTTTTATGATTAACGGCATAACTTACGGAAAAAAAAAATATCAAACTTCACCAACACGGAGGCACCAATTTCGTCACCTGTCATTTTCGAAAATTTCAGATGCTATAAAAAGACAAATATTTTTGTTTCAAAGAAGATATTTTTTACCTGTAATGCATGTCTAATGAAGAATGAATTCATACGGTTTCAAGTTTGTAGACCTTAAGAAAATAGCTTTTAAAAATGTCTAATTTTGCGACAGTTTAAAATAAATTACGTATTCCCTTTTTTTTTATCCGAAAGTAATGCAAGCAGCGTTTTCAAACTTGACACGTTTAAAGGATATAGTGTGTTCATGAGGTAAATAAATGATCACTGCCGTAGGGTAAATGTATATATTTATATATTGCCTCAAAATTCTCATATTGGCAAAAGTGTACTCCACTGCAATTTGAATAATCAAAAAATCCATTTTCGATTTTTCTTAAAATCTTGTAAATAGACAACCCAAGGCCATCATACAGTAATATAGAAAAACATGTTGCATTATTTTGTTCTTAGCGACAATATTCGTGGTACAAATCACAGCTTATCGAGAATGCGCTGATAAGTTGAGAAATCTAGAAATCGGAACGGAAAAGTGGCAATAAGCTTCAAACGCGAGTAAACATGACCGCATTTGGTGAAGAAAGGCTGTTTTAGCAGATAGGAGTAAATATTTTGAACACGGTATTCTACAGTATCTGAATTCACTCTTATACGTAGAGCACTGAGACTTCTAATATGTGGTGCCTCTCCATTACTGAAACACAGATGGAGATGCTGTGACGGCCATGTGTTTGCAACACGTTGGGTAAGAGAATTGAATGCTGAATGAGTTCATTAGCGATTCATAGCAAATTTTTATCATTTGGGGCAAGAAGACTGCCGCATTAGACTGAAAAACACGCTTTAGGGCAAATTGTCATCCGTCGTCTGCTCTACAGATTAATTGCCGTGCGCCGCATCTCGGAGGCAAGGCTTTAGATCATATGGTTCAAAGTAGGGACAAAGATTACGCCTCCCGTAATTTTATCGACAAAAACATTGTGAACTTCATTTTAACGTACTATACTTCAGTTTTGCATTCGCACTGTGGATACTTGCGCACAAGTATCCACAGTGTGCAAGTACTGTGGATACTTGCGCAAGTATCCACTTGCCCTAAAGCGTGTTCTTCTGTCTAATGCGGCAGTCTTCGTGCCCCAAATGATAAAAACTTGTTATGAATCGTTTGTGAACTCATTCAACATTCAATTCTCTTACCCAACTTGTTGCAAACACATGGCCGTCACAGCATCTCCATCGGTGTGTCAGTAATGGAGAGGCACCACATATTAGAAGTCTCAGTGCTCTACGTATAAGAGTGAATTCAGATACTGTAGAATACCGTGTTCAAAATAGTTACTACTATCAGCTAAAACAGCCTTTCTTCACCAAATGCGGTCACGTTCACTCGCGTTTGAAGCTTATTGCCGCTTTTCCGTTCCGATTTCCAGATTTCAAGCTCAACTTATCAGCGCATTCTCGAAAAGCTGTGATTTTTACCACGAATATTGTCGCTAAAGACAAAATAATGCAACATGTTTTTCTATATTACTGTATGGTGGCCTTCGGTTGTCTATTTACGAGATTTTAAGAAAAATCGAAGATGGGGTTTTTTTATTATTCAAATTTCAGTGGAGTACACTTTTGCCAATATGAAAATTTTGAGGCAATATATAAATATATACATTTACCCTACGCCAGTGATCATTTATGTACCTAATGAACACACTATATCCTTTAAACGTGTCAAGTTTGAAAACGCTGCTTGCATTACTTTCGGATAAAAAAAATGAGGAATACGTAATTTATTTTAAACTGTCGCAAAATTAGACATCTTCAAAAGCTATTTTCTTAAGGTCTACAAACTTGAAACCATATGAATTCATTCTTCAATAGGCATGCATTTCAGGTAAAAAATATCTTCCTTGAAACAAAAATATTTGTCTTTTTATAGCATCTCTAATTTTCGAAAATGACAGGTGACGAAATTGGTGCCTCCGTGTTGGTGAAGTTTGACATTTTTTTTCTCGTAAGTTATGCCGTTAATCATAAAACGAAGTCGCCTTTCGGGCTACCTGGTGAGAGGTGCATGAAATATAAAGTACTCAATGAAATCTAAAATATCAACTTTTGGACCCGTGTCGATCTCTCCTGGAATCACCCTTATGTTTTCGTCCGGTTGTAGGTAAACATGAAGCTACCTGCGTACTGCTGGACACTACTTTAGAAGTTCCACTCCTGCTATAGAAGGCTTACTCTAAGCAACTTATCATGATCCTGCTTCTATCAGCGTTCCTGAGATGCGGAACTTATCTCCCGGCTAAAAATAAAAGGCTTTCGATGCAACTGCTATGGCAAATTCCTTCTGCACAATGCACATCATGATTGATTGATTTGTGGGGTTTAACGTCCCAAAACCACTATTTGATTATGAGAGACGCCGTAGTGGAGGGCTCCGGAAATTTCGACCACCTGGGGCTCTTTAACGTGCACCCAAATCTGAGTACACGGGCCTACAACATTTCCGCCTCCATCGGAAATGCAGCCGCCGCAGCCGGGATTTTATCCCGCGACCTGCGGGTCAGCAGCCGAGTACCTTAGCCACTAGACCGCTGTGGCGGGGCACAATGCACATCAGTGGCAGAGCTTAGGATTAGGAGAATTTTTTCACGCACTGACAAAATTTACACATGAGCACGCTAATACTAACTACACAACTAGCTATAATACTTGGGGTAACGGTCATGTCACTCTACATCATCCGCCATTGGTCTGCGGTTTTAGTCAGCAAAAGTCACCAAATTTGCCACTTTCATATACCATAATCTCGCTACATCTACATAGGTAGCTGCACTGCCGTGGCAGTTTTTGCTAATATTATCTCATTGTTGACAACTTGGTCACATTCTCCGACATACTAGCAGAAATAATTTATGAAGGTCACATGCAATAATGAAAGAATTAGTGGCACCGTAACACCACTTAATAAAGACCGATGTTCGAAGACCAATGCGTGAGTACAAGTGTCTTTAAAAACAGAACAATGAGTAAACAATAATGATAAGCGGGGTTTGACGTCCCAAAACCACCATATGATTATGAGAGACGCCGTAGTTGGAGGACTTCGGAAATTTCGACCACCTGTGGTTCTTTAACGTGCACCCAATTGTGAGCAAACGAGCCTACAGCATTTCCGCCTCCATCGGAAATGCAGCCGCCGCAGCCGGGATTCGATCCTGTGACCTGCGGGTCAGCAGTCAAGTACTTTAGCCACTAGACACCGTGGCGTGCCCACGAGTAAACAAGACAGCTATCAAAGAGAAAAAGTGAAAAAAGTATACTTCCCAGAATATTACTAGGAACGCATCAAACACAACTGAAGGGGAAAAACCCGACTGCCCGTTATTGTTTTCCCCTATCTGTTGGCGATCTCAGGATATACATTAAAAGGTTTTCCATAGCCGGAAATGACGCTGGCGTAAGCCTTCCAGGAGCACAGTGGGTTGAGATTAGATTATCTGAGAGAGCAATAAAAGGGAGTGCGTAAAAACAATGAAGCCACAGAGTGCATAAAAAGCAAATAAGGAAATAAACAAAAAAAAACATTGCCCGGAAGATGCAATCATCCGCAGGGCAGCGCCCGTACGAGGCTGCTTATACGATCGCTGCCTGGGGCGCAGTGTACATAGACAGCAGTCAAGGACCTAGTGATTGATGGTGCCTGGAGCGGCCTGAAAGCTGCAGCGTTACCTGCGGTCTTCTCTGCCTGTTTCGTGCACCAGCGCTAGGGGCTCTGTGAGTAAGCATGTACTGTTATTCTAAGTCTACAAACGACATGGAGCGTGATTAGTGCATTGCGCATGCCGAGTAGCGACAGCAAGCCACTAAACGCACGAAGTGAAGTGACCCGTTTTCTTGATAATGCTTTATACAAACCGTTCTCCCACCTGCCCCACTTCTAACTTGAACGCGGGCGGTGTGTATATAAGCGGCGGAGCGCGCGTTCGGAATTCCCTCAAGAGGGTCTTTACTTGGCTTTCGCTTGACTTGACGCTTTGCTTGACTCGAGTAGGTGCGATAGAAGCAGCAGTACCTTCAACTGGTAGCGGGGCACAACCCTACATTAGCGTCCCATCACTCATTGAAGACAACACTTCTCCTTTATTCAATATTAAGAATAAATACAAAGTAACAATTAAGCGTTCCCAAACCATACCCAATTAGGCAACATTCACGGGATACCCCCCCCCCCCCCCCACTCTGCGACGCATTTATCGAGTTCCCCATGTGGGAAGATGCGGGCGGCTTTTCAGTTTACGCTTAAAAACTTAGGATATGAAACTAGCATAGTTATTTACATACGTATCTATAAAAAACCTGCCCAGTAGTTATAACTATTGTCTTCCCAAATACGGCTTAAAACAGAGCATCGTAACTGATTATCGTGCGGGCACCAAACATGAAGGGCACAATTACTTTAATAAGGATCACTTCAATATTACCACGTTCCATTTCCCACGTTTTTGTTATCGTTCCGAAACATCACACGATTCTCGGCGCAAACCGCGTCTGCAGGTTTCGAGAAGGTTCCAGACTGTAGTAGATCATTTAGATAAGATCACGCCCACTGTGCGAACGGTAGAGATTGTTCTGGAAGCTACGCCACCGCCAGCGATAACGCTAGAACATTCGACGGCAAGAGTATAAATGCCGACGCGCTTCGCCGCTTGTCAGTTGTTGAACGAAGACCGACGCTCCGTTCACCGCTATCAGTCCGAGACTGCTATCTGTGCAAGACTGCTGCTGTAATCGGACTTTCCGTTTTACTGGGCACAGGTTCGCCCAAATAAACAGTTAAATCCCAACACGAAGTCTCCTGTCTTCGGCCACGTCACGACCCCGTGACAATATTTCTGCTTTCCGGTGCTTGCAGTTTATTACGTATAGCAGGTTGCACAAAGAAAGTTAGCCTTAGTATTGCACTATATTCATGATCTGTGTACCCTTGCAGGCTCCTCAAACAGTCGGACTTCTAAAGATCTGTCCACATATGTGAATAAGCATCGTTTGGTAGTAAAAGTATCGCTCTTTTCGCCAATTAACCATTTTTTTCACTCTAGCCAAATTCCAACCATTTTTTTTTATTTTGACATAATATGTCTTTTCAGAGAGGATGGTATACCTGTTGGTGCCGCGGCTACTCATGTTCGTGTAACTTTGGTAAGAACTAAAATGCTCAGAAAATCTGGAGAAGATTGAAAAGCAGATAAAAGAGTAGATATAAAAAATGCTAATTATGTTCTGCCCACAAGTTAAATACACGTAGTTTTAAAGTAAGTGAAAGTGCACGAAAATAATCACCATTCAAGCACATCATGCAGCTGGTTAAACAGTGAACCTGAAATGCGTGGTCTCCTTTTTCAGCACTGAGTTGTTCCAGACGGTTCACTAAAGTCGTGTTTCAATCAATGATTACGCCTGCCTACAAAAATTAATTGGTGTTTACCCCCCCCCCCCCCCCGCCCTGTGTTCCCTAATTCATTTTTAGTGAAGCTGTGGTGAGAGGAATAAAGCCAGTTTTTGTGGCACCCATGTTTTTGCCTGCGAATGGCTTCTTCCCATTTATAGTGGACCATGCCGCGGTAGGTTTGAGCAGATTTCTGTGGCTCGTGCGCTTTAGAAGTTGTTGCGCAGATTAGCTAGGTATGTATATAACACATCTTCGTTGTATTATGTTCAGCGCACGTTATAAGCGCAAGTCAGACACACATGTACAATTTATATGCCATTTACAGGAGTATAATAGCTGCCTCATTCATGAATGTATTGTAAAAGAACTTGTTGTTGGGCTAGTTGGTAGATCATTTCCCAAAATTAATTGAGCTCAAACACACGACACATTCACACTCACACACACACTGAATCATCAAACATGCACAGCGCTCCCTTCCAATTGATTTATTCATAGCACTAAAGCTTGAATATATGGCATCGGGCACATACGCGCATTAACATCATAAAACGCTAACAGCATACACTATAAGGCATGCAGTTAATCATCCGCGGGCGTATTTGATGTCTTGGTGTGTGTGTGAATGAATGTGTCGTGTGTTTGCGCTCAAATTATTTTGTAAAAGCATCCACAGAGTGTTTAGCCCGTACTTAACGGGGCTTTAACGTGACCTTTCTGTGAACGTGCCAGAGAAAAAAAAGAACCAAAACCTATGGTTCAAGGCTGCGAGCGCTTAAGTGTGAATATTTTCTGAAAGATTATCAAATTCAATATCAGAAGACTGTGAAATTCCAGAAAATAATTCTTTTACCGAACGAAGTGTCACCCACCTTAATACTGTGCACCTTTCGCAAAGGGTCTGAAAGTTATCAGTGCTCTTTTTTGTAGCTGCATTGATTACCATTGTACAAATGTTTTTTCTTTTGAGTGGTAGTTCGATTGTCTAATAATACTTAATTTATTTGTATTTTGAGCATCGTATTATCGTGTCCGCTAGTAGTCAAGCTGGTGGTTTCACATCTTCGTCATCAAACGCAAGAGCATTGTATAGAAGTCACCCGTAGATGCATCACCAAGATTCAACCTGAGTAATAAAGTGACAATATTTAAATTGTTGGTAGACATTTGAAAATGAACACTGTCGGTCTATTTAGGCACTTTAGAAAAGCTTAGCTTGTTTATGCAAGAACCAGACTTCGGTACCTTTGAGATGGTTTTCATGAGTGAATTCAATGTTCCGGGTATTGATTGGCGAACTCTGTGTTGCACTGGTCATGATCTGATCATTTGTAGACAACTTTTAATTTATTTATTATTCATTGATCTTGCTGAAATTTCAAAAACCTCTACCCGAAACACATCTGTCCTTGATGTGGTCTTCTTAATTTCTCATGTAGTTGAAACAGAATTTCAGGGTGAAGTATACTCGATGGCATTTCTGACCGCAAAGCAGTGTTCGTTTCAATTCTCTCTTCAATGACTAAGGTACAGCATAATATTACTCGTTATAACAAGATTTCGCTCGTGCTAAAGACACACAATTTTGCATTCAATTTTTATGCTTTTGCAGCTCTTGATATTCGCAAAAACGTTGATAGACTGGTGGACGAATTTAAGTGCATAGTTGAACTATGCGTTAATACCTTTGTTCTACATAGGACTAAATAATTCCCAAGGTTTCTTCGATGAATCTCACTTTACTGATACATCACGTCACGTTCATCCTTTGTGTCACAAAAAAAAAAAGACGCAAAATCCTGACAGTATCGTTCGCTTTAATAGTACCTTGCTGCAACTACGTACCAAACAGCAAAAAGCTGAATACTTTTATTACCAAGTTGAACTTCAAGGATTACCTCAATCCGATCCACCCAAATTTTTTACTTCTATATTACCAACTAAAACTGATACCATAGTGTCTGTCACGCACAGTTGGAAAGTAGACTAATAAAAACAGCTAAAACGGGTGAACTTGTGCCCCACAAACAAACAAGTTAGAGAAACATGTTTACGTACAGAACACCTTGGCTTCTTCCAAGTTCGGCACCTCGTCTTCTTTTCTCATCCCGCGCAGCTCGCACGTGCCTGAGTTGTCAATGTCGATCCTGGTAGTCTCCACCGGCGCTTCGCTTGATCAGTTCCGCACGCCCACCACAAGCAACATTGAGGGCGTAGAAAACGACTGGCGCACGAACTTTAAATGTATATTGCGTCGATATAAAGTAACTAGGTGGTAAAGAGCAACTTGAAATAGCTAACGCTTTCATTGTCTACTTTCAGTCTGTATTCACGAATTATAACAGTTATCTCCCAGTATTCGAAAGCTCTAATCTTGAGCTCGCTGTTGACAATGTGTTGATTAACGAGAACGGCATCCTGACTATGATACTCAAGTTACACACAAAAATTAGCACTAGTCCCGAGGACATTCCGAACAGCTTTCTGGTGTGATACTCACTCTGGTATGTACGTTATTCGTTGATCATTTTTCGAAAATTTATATTTTCAAGCACTACATGTTCCCCAGTCCTGGAAACTAGCCAAAGTCTTGCCCTTGGATAAGTTTAGTAACAAGCAACTCCTGCCAACTACAGATTGATATCACTTACTTCCAGTTTCGGTTAACTGCTTGAGCATACCATTCACAATCATATAACGCAATACATTGAGTCGAATAATCTACTCTCAAACATTTAACATAGTTTTCGTCGTGGTTTCAGCACATTAACACAACTGGTCAAAATTACGCATGCCTCTTTCAGCCAACTTGATATTTGCAATCAGACTGATAATTTATTCATAGACTTTTCCAAGGCTTTCGACATTTTTCTACACAATAAGCCTCTAAGTAAAGTTGACGCTATTTTAAACAACCCGCGATTATCCTACTAAATAGCTAACTTCCTTATATCTCAATTTCAATATCTATCATTCAATTCCACTTCATTCTCCGCTGCCGTTGTAACTTCAGGTGTTCCACAGGGTCCCTTTTAGAGTCTTCATTATCTTTAGTATTTATGAATGACCTTCCGAAAAATATGATGTCTTTATGCCGATGACTGCGTCTTAAATTAGGTAATTTCTTCTCATAGCGATCATACCTTACTTCAGGATACCTTCACCGGCTTTTGTACATAGTGCAGGCATTGGCACATGCGCACTAACTTTCAGAAAACTGTAGTGGTATCATTCACAGACAGCCACCATCTGTTTCCGAATGTGTACACTCCCTATAGCACAATAATTTCCTGGGCACAAGAGTACAAATACCTTGGGGTTATATTATCACACAACTTGAAATGGTCACAGCATAATGATTACCTCACATGGAAAGCAATGAAAAAAAAATTGATTACATGTGTCATACGTCAGCCAAATCTCTGAAATGCTCTTAGTTACTCTTGTGTAAAATGCTGATACGCCCTATACTTGAATATGCTTCATGTGTCTAGAAGCGTTATAAAACATGGGACGTCAACAAAATTGAATCTGCTCAAACAAAGGTGGTTAGTTTCATTTGCCATCGCCATGATAGTAACTTTTCACCTTCATCTGCTATTATTTCCTTGAAACTTCCTCTTCTATCCACCAGACAGGATACTGATTCACTGAAGCTATTACACTGATGTTTTACTCTTTTTGTCGACTATGTTTAGATGATTACATCTCATATGCTAATACTCTTTCAACTAGACGTTATTAAAGCCTCAATTTTAGTATTTTTTACGCACACGAACATTTTCGAAAACAGTTATTTTCCTAGAGTCATTGAAAGGTGGAACGCATTACCCAGTAATATTCATGCATTGTCATTGTCTGGTTTCATAGACGCGCTATTATAATAAATCATTTTTTTTTATGTCAACCTTGTAATCGATGTATTTTGTTCATGTAGATGTACCCACTTCTGCAATAGCCCTGTATGGCGCTGCAGTATTTCAAAATGAAAAATAAATAAAAAATGAGTGTGAGGACAAGTACTCTAATTTCAGATTTCTGCGCTGTTTGTACAAAACCGATAGGATGCCTGCCTCACTAATGAATGAGTTGACTGCTGTCAAGAAGGATAAAAAAAGTATATCTTCTTCCAAGCTCCTTTTCGTCCTGCAGCATCTACGGTGGTATTACCAGAAAAAATATTGCGGCGGCCCTCTACCCGCTGGTATTCTAAAATGTAATTTATTGGTGTGGCTTTTGTGTGTTTCTTGAAAGGCTTATGAAGAAAGTGTCCTAACTATCCGGCAGCACATTTTTTTTTAAAGGGGAACGTTTTTACGTGATCTAAACCTACTTCACACTGTTCCTAGTATGCTGAAGCAACCACTACTCTTTTTTTGCCAATGAATCTTCACTAAAGAGTAGTTATTATGCTTGTAGCACAACATTTACACACCTACATGAGGATTGAAACTTGAGAAAGTTGGTGCGTATTCATCTTAATTTTAGCAGCACACTGGGGGACGAGGACTACGAAAGATTTCGCCCAACAAGGGCGCTGTGAAGACTAGTACGTGTTGTGGACATTCTTTTTTCCTAGTCCTCGCCTTATTGTGCTACTAAAATTAAGTTGTACGAACCTAATTATCAAATTGTCACTTATGCATGTGTAGGCATGCTCAAGTGACATGTAACTGCGCTATGTTCGACATTGTATTAATCGCATGCTCATTTGTTCTGGCTGACATGTGACTACGCTCATATGACTATGCTCCAAACTGCAACGGAAAGCAGCGCCCCCAAATAACCTTTTTGCAAGGAACCACTTTTCCCATTCTCTGCTGCCAGAGACAGCGTTCCACCTTTATACACAAGTGTGCACGACGAGCGCCAACAACACGCGTCACAATTTCGTAGGGATTTTTTTCTGAATGGTTGTACGCCCCTATCATTATTCATAATAACTCATAGCCAACTGTTGTGATTGATGACACAACCGAAGGGCAGTTCCGATTGCTGCCTGGTTCTGTGAGACCAAAGCGACGCGTTTCTTGGGGGAGGGGGGGGGGAGACTAAGGGGGAAATGCACATTCATTTCTTTCTGCATTTTTCCCTTGACACTGGCTCTCTCATAGCGATCCTCTTTTAAGGCGCTGAATCCCGATGCGCGCTGCATTATAGTCTCGTGTAATTTTTCACATATCGCCGGCTTTGTGTGTCAGTCGGAAAACGAATGAGCACGCAACAAAACGTTCATTATTAAATGCGAAGCATTTCTTAGCGAACTTTGGCGACTTTGAGCGTATCTATCTATCTATCTATCTATCTATCTATCTATCTATCTATCTATCTATCTATCTATCTATCTATCTATCTATCTATCTATCTATCTATCTATCTATCTATCTATCTATCTATCTCTCTATCTATCTATCTATCTATCTATCTATCTATCTATCTATCTATCTATCTATCTATCTATCTACCTTGCCGCCTAGGACTTTTAGCTCTCCTGGCCGTTTCGATAATGGTATTGTTACCAAACTTGTTATGGCATGACATGACAGTATCAAGAGAATATTTGACTAGTCATAACAAGAAATTCATGACATGTATGTCATGAGTGTTATGATTTACATTTCATGGTCCTGAAGCTCTTGCCGTGAGTTTGTTCACATGGCATGTTGCAAAACTGGTATGGTATGACATAATTGCATGGCGAACACCAGCGACAGACCCTAGTATAAAAATCATGACATGCGTGTCATGTAACAACATGACAACATGCCATGCTCATGATGCACTCGCGGCTATTTCGCTAGCGTCAAATATACCAAATTTGGTAATGCGGTACGTGAATGAATGAGGAATGTATGTGACTGGTGCAAACATGATAATCACGAGATGCGTGTCATGTAACAACATGACTACATGCCACGCTCATTATGTGCTGGTGGCCGTTTCGCTAGCTTCGCTTATACCAAATTTAATATAACGGGACGTGAATGGATGACGGAGGTATCTGGTGCAAACATGATAAACTTAATATGCGTGTCATGTAACAACATGACTACATGCTACGCTCATGATGTGCTGGCGGCCGTTTCGCTAGCTTCACCTATGCCGAATTTGGTATTGCGTGACGTCAATAGATGACGAACGTATGTAACTGGTGCAAACATGATAATCATGAGATGCGTGTCATATAAGAACTTAACTACATGTCACAGTCAAGGCGCCATTACATTTTGACGTGACGCGGTGCGCGTGCTCGCTGGCCTTTATTTCGTCGCGTCACGCCAGCGTTGCAACGCCAGGCGCCGGGCCTGCGATATACAAGCAGGTGCGCGCCGCGCTACGTCGCTTTGACGCCTGCGCGTCCCAGCACGTTCAGCGTCCCTCCGTCATGAAAAGAGCGAGACGAAGTATTGTCTGGTTAACGCATTGGCGCGAAATGCAGCATGTCGCTTTCGTACCGTTTGCCTTCAGGCCACGCTGGTGGACGCTGGTCACGCCGGTCGCGCCTGGCGTCAGACTATAGAGTGCTCGCGTTTCGCTAACGTAGCGTCGCTGTGCCCAGCGTGCACGAGCGTCAATGCTACATTGGAGTATATTGGGCCCTTCATGATGCGCTCGCGGCCATTTTGCTAGCTCCACATATACCAAATTTGGCGTTACGTGGCGTCAATGGAGGACGAAATATATGACTGGTGCAAATATGACAATCCTGACACGCGTGGTATGTAAGAACATGACAACATACTACGCTCATAGCGTGCTCGCGACCGTTTCGCTGGCTCCACACATACTAAATTTGGTGTCACGTGACGTGAATAGATGACGAAGATAAATGACACACCCAAACACGATAATCATGACACGGAAGTCCTGTACGGCATCATTTACCTCCACCTCGTAACGTTGGGCTGATTTTAAAGTGACATATCAAGCTTTCTCATTCGTGTGCTTCACATATCAACGATTCCCACTGTACGTGGGATCTGCAAATTTATTTATTTATTTATTTATTTATTTATTTATTTATTTATTTATTTATTTATTTATTTATTTATTTATTTATTTACACATACAGCAGCGCAAAGTGCGCTATGGCAGAAGGGGGGGTACAAAGATACGTGAAACTTCAAAAAAAAGCAATAAAAATGATGTAAACAGGTAAAATAACACAGATGTGTGATTATACACAGCCGAAATTCACCAACATAGGATGAACATAAATGAAAATAGAACAAAGAAAAAGTTCAACTCAAGAGCTAACACCAATGTCAAATGGACAAGGCTATATCACAGATGCATGTCATGAATGTCGGCTACAACACTGGGCGAAGGGTGTGAACGAATAGTACCACGTAATGAATCCTAGCTTTCAATAAAACGGGAGAAAACTGAACTTCAACATGTTAGAGCATCACAAGGCGTTAAGTTTAAGCCGTGATAGCTTCTTGTCATTGCTGAGGTGCAAAGTTGTGTGATTCTTGTCATTTGATAGTTTAGCTGAAGTCGTCACGATGCTATATGGAAGAATTTTAATGGCTATTCAGTGACGCGAAGAGAGCAAGGTCATGATCAGTAAAGAAAGTGTAGAACAATGTGAAAAAACATTGTCGTAATTATGTAATATGAATCTCCTCATTTTTTTTCGTTTGAATTGCTTCTTGTCTATTAGGATCTCGCACATATTATACGCCCAAACGACATGACAGATGCCTATCCTACTATTGGGCAAATGAGCAATTTAATTAAGGGATTTCCTTCGGTGATTTAGATAGAGTACGACGTAGATAGCCCAGTTTATGTATTGCTTTCTTTCATACATATTGAATTTGCTGGGACCATGACATATAAGTAAAATTGACACTTTGATAAACTCGAAAACCTGTTTTACTGCAAGATTATTGAAAGAGCAAACAAATATAGAAGGAGATTTCTTGAAGAAAGATAAAAGCACGGTTTTTCAAAAGTTAATGTTCATTCGCCAAGTCTTGCAACAATTTCAAAACGCAGCAAATGACTCTTTCAAGCGATAATGGTTACCGTGTGCTTTAATTACTTTGTATAAAACGCAATCATCGGCAAGAAACGAATGGAAAAGAAGATGCAAACAGGCAAATAATTTAAGTGAAGTAGGAACAAAATGAGATTCAAGGACCAACCCTTGGGACACTCCTGATGTTACATCAATGACAGTATATTTTGTTGATCGGTAACGAATGAACTGAGAGCAGGCTGACAAAAAGCTAGATATCGAGTTAACCAATTGAGGATACTTTGATATGGCATCTAGTTTTGCAAGGACCTTAGAATCGAAGGTTTTTGAAAAGTCAATGAACAAAGTGTTAACCTGGTTGCCAAGAACAAGGTTCATAAAAATCTCATGTGTGGAGTCAACTATCTGCGTTGTGGTACTGAAACTAGGCCTAAACTCATGCTGCCTTTCAGATAGTAGTTGCTGCGAATATAAAAAGAGCATAATGTGTTTATGTATATCTTCTAACATCTTGCGTGATTGAGAAGGCAGTGATATTCGCATATAATTTAACAGAGACTGCTTGTTGCAGGATTTGTAAAGAGGGAGTGCCTTCTCAATCTTTCATGCATGAGGATGTAACAGTGCCAAAAGGTAAAGATCTATTGAACAGAACCGTCACAAATTTGTATGATCTAGCTGAAAATAGTGTGGTTAGATGTCATTTTCACGCACCTGCATATGCCTCATTTATATAAGATTATTAGGCGAGTCCATGTCGATTCAATAATCTTACGACTAAATAATTAAACCTCGTTAACGAAACAAATTGGAGTGTGAACTCCCGCGTACTGAGGGAAATATTGATACGGTATGAGCCGGGTCATGGTTTGAGACAAAAGTAGAAAAAGAGTAATTTAGTTGGTTCGGCCTGTGTTAAGCATCATCGCCGATCACACCTGATCTCGCCTGTAAATAAACATAGTTAAATTCAATCTCACCGTTACATTTTTATGGTTGCAATGCTAGGTACCTAACCAAAAACACGGTTTTGCAACAACCTGAGCTTCGCCGAAGCCGCCACATTACTGGGCTGCACCCGTTACCGTAGGCGGTCAAAATGTTTCACGGTTAAAACGGAACCCCGAACCCCGCAGCTGACGACACTGCACCACCAGTTCCAGCGACACCTTTACAACTGACTTCAGCCACGGCTAGTCTTTGGCAGCGTCAGCATCTGAAAGAGCCCTTTCCTTTCGGGGGCAAATCTGGCGAGGACGTGGACAAGTGGCTCAAACATTACAAGCAGGTGAGCCACTACTCTTGGGACGTGGCAGCTCAGTTGACTAACGTGGTGTCCTTCTTGAGGGACACGGCATTCACATGGTATGAGAACCATGAGGACGCCCTCACTACGTGGGAATGCTTCATGTCCAAAGTCAAGGAGTGTTTCGGGGACACCGTGGCAAAGAGGAAGCAAGCCGAACAAACGCTGCTGCAGAGAGCCCAGGTCTCAGGTGAAACGTGCATGATGAAATCCTGAAACTATGCAAGGCAATCCTGAAATTATGCAAGACCGTTAACTCTTGCATGTCCGAGGAGGACAAAGTCGGCCACCTGTTAAAGGGCATCGCAGATGACGTTTATCACTTTCTTATCGCCAAAGACAGCAGTGGTACGGTAGCCGATGTTATACGGCACTGTCGCACTTTTGAGACGCTGAAGATGAGGCGTATTTCTCCTAAATTTGGTCGATTACCTAATGTGACCACGGTAGCGAGTGTTGACAACAACGTGCCTTCTGATCTTTCGTCTTCAATACGGGAGATCGTGCATGGAGAACTCAGTTGACACACTCGCGTGACGCCTTGTGAAGCTACACCCTTGCCGGTTCCCGACCAGCATTAGCATCCTGTTTCCATTGCTGCAGCAAGCATCGAGGAGTTTGACTACGTTTTTGGCACACCACCGAGGCAGCAGCGCAGTCACTACCAAGATACCAGGCACCAGCACCGCTTCAGTTACCCTCGACAGCTGGCCGCCGCCTATCAGAACCCGAACGAATACGCACCTTTGACACCACATCCTCACGACGCTTTCCAAAATGCATATGGTCAACCTCCTGTGTGCTGCAGCTGTGGTGCTCCAGGACACATTGCTCGGTTCTGCCATCGGGAGAGAGAGATACAATCCATCGAAATACAATCCATCGTCAAGACTTCCTCGCGGTGGCCAGAGTTATGACGATCCTTATGACATTGTTTCAACCACCTGCCCATCATCCTTCGCGACAAATGTTACAAATCACCTGTGCTGCGAAAATTAACGTGTTCAAATGTTCTCGTTTCCTGTGTATTCACCCCTTAGGTAATACCCCCCAGTGGGGTCCTTAAGGAAATAAAAATGAATGATTGAATGAATCCTTGGTGGTCCACGTATCCCTATAGCAACCTACGGCAAGAGAGCCGGCGTGGAACCTCCACCACTTCTGACCGTAGCTTGACATCTACGCCTGGCCGAACGCGTCGCTCTCCTTCACCTCTATGGCGGCACTCGCCACCACCACCACCGGGAAACTAGCCGGTGCGGCCGATGGAGGTGAGGTCGCACAACAGCATTCGCCTCATATACCTCCGCCAGTTACGATGAACAAAAACTGATATGTGTGTCAATAGACAGATTGGTGCAACGGCTTTAGTAGATACTGGTGCCACAGTTGCTGTTATGGGCAGTTCGTTTAAAGATAGCTTAGGCCGCAAAGTTATGTTTTCCTATCACGATTCTGGTAGATTTCGTGGCGTGGGCGGGGACATACTTCAACCCAGAGGAGTATATGCCGTCAACGTAATGTTGGCGGAAAAGGCGTTCGCAACTGAGTTCCTGATTCTGAAACGCTGTACACATGTTGTTATTCTCGGAATTGACTTCCTCCAAGAGTGTGGCGCTTTTATCGACTGCAGTACGGGTGAAGTTATGTTAGTGGTCGTGACGCCCTTCCCGCCCTAGTTCAGCAGCCGCTGCCTCCGGAAGACTTACTAATTGTTACGGAAGACTTACTAATTGTTACGGAAGACTTACTAATAGACCATGGTCTATGAGTACAGTAGCCCTATCTACTCTAATAGCGGCAGTATCAGTCTTTGATGCCGTCATTCAACCTCTCATTGTTCAGTGTGCACAAAAAAGATGTAATAGTGCCTCATTCGGTTATTTCAATTACAAATGGCTGCGCGTTTTGTGCGCACTTAATTCTTCATCTGCACCGATTATCCTTCTTCGAGGAATGAAGCTCGCACTGTTCCATGGTGTGACGGAAAATTCTATTGTTGCCATCAATGACGAGGAAAGTGAGAAACACGTGGGCACCTTTAAACGGAGTACCTTCCATCAGTCCCACATTTTGAGCATGGTTAGCAAAACCATACGGTCACATGAACAACGAGAATTAGTCCAACTATTACAATGACATGAATCAGTGTTTGACTTTCGCGAAAAGGATAAGCGACTGTCTTTACCATGCTCTCGAGAGCAGCATATCATTGACACAGGTTTTGCCCATCCGGTTTGGCAAAAACCTTACAGGGTGTCGTCATTCGAGTAGAAAGTTATAGCTGAACAAGTTCAGCACATGTTGCAGAAGGGCGTTATTTAATAGTCGTGCAGCCCGTGGGCAGCCTCTGTGATTTTGCTTTGAAAGAAAGACGGTTCTTGGAGGTTTAGCATTGATTATAGACGATTGAATGCCTCGACTGAAAAGTATGTATATCCACTGCCTCGGATCGACGATGTAATTGACTGTCTAAATTCTGCTTCATGCTTTCCTTCACTTGATCTACGATCAGGATATTGGCAGATCCCCATGCACCCTGCTGACAACGAGAAAAGAGTATTTGTAACACCAGAAAAACTATATCAGTTCAATGTGATGCCATTTGGGCTATGTGATGCCCCCACAACTTTTGAAAGATTTATGGACTCAATTCTTTGCGGACTGAAATGGGACATCTCTTTGTGCTATCTGGACGACGTTGTCATTTTCGGGCGCACATTTGAAGAACATAACGTTCGTTTAAGCCTGATTTCGGACTGTGTGGAAAAGGCTGGCTTGGTGTTAAACTCCAAGAAGTGTCGGTTTGGTGAACAGCAGACCTTGATCCTTTCTTATTTGGTAGACAAAAGTGGTGTCAGGCCTGACCCCCGGAAAATTGAAGCTGTCAGCGCCTTTAAGCCACCCACGTCTGTAAAAAAACTTCGCAGCTTTCTTTGGTTGTGTTCTTATTTTCGATGTTTTGTGCCTAAATTTGTGGACATTGTGTACCCATTGACCAGCGTCTTGTGAAAAACAGCGCATTCGAGTGGACATCTGAATGTGACGCTGCGTTCTGTCAACTCAAATTTCTGCTTACATCAGAGCCGATACTCCGTTATTTTGACCCATCTGCTCCTACGGAAGTACACAGCGACGCAAGCGGTATTGGCATCGAAGGCACTCTTGTTCAGCGTCATAATGACAGAGAGCATGTCGTTGCCCATACAAATCGTTTCCTCAGCAAGGCTGAAAATAATGACACTATGACCAAACAAGAATGCTTGGCAGCTGTATTTGCTATTCAGAAGTTTCGTTGTTATCTGTATGGGGGTCTTTTCAAGATTGTAACAGACCATCATTCCCCATACTGGCTCATTACTCTCCGAGACCCTTCTGGACGCTTTGCACGCTGGGCTCTACGCCTCCAGGAATTTTACTTTAATGTTGCATGCAAAAGTGCATGGCGTCATACTGATGCCGATTGTCTTTCTCACCTTCTATTGTCTACGACTGGCGACAATACAGACACGTTCGGCATCTGGTTTGCGCACTTTTTCACGCGCATTTCCAGATGTCACCACGTTTCAGCAGGAACAGCGCAATGACTTGACTTTAGACTCTTCATTCGCCACTCTTAGAAGCCCCAAGGGCAGTGGTTGCTTTTCTCTTCGCGATGGACTGTTGTACAAGGTCAATTTCTCGGCAAATGGTGCGCGGTATTTGCTAGTGGTTCCCCAAAGCCTGCGGTATGACGGCCTCCATTTCATGCATGACGACCCGACGTCAGGCCATCTTATTCTTCCGCACTTTATATCGAACTCAAAAGCGCTACTGGCCTAAAATGCGACAATGTACGATGCAATACGTCTCCAGTCGCAACAAATTCCAGCGCCACAAGCGTCCTACAAGCAGTCCGCATGGCCTCCTTCACCCTATAACGTCGACCACAACACCTTTCGAACAGGTTGGCATCGACCTGCTTAGACCGTTTCCGCGGTCTTGCAGCAACAACCGCTGGATCATAGTTTGTGTTGATCACCTTACCAGATATGCGGAAACCACTGCGATACCATCTTCTACAGCGGATTCCGTCGCTTCTTTCCTGTTACGATCCATCGTTCTTCTCCATGATCCACCTCGTGTCATCATCAGTGATCGCGGTTGCCAGTTCATCACTGACACTGTAGAGGAATTGCTTCGTCTCTGCACTTCGCACTTTCGCCATTCAACGCCATATCATCTCCAGACGAATGGCCTAGTGGAGCACACGAACCGCACGCTTACTAATATGCTGGCTAGGTATGTATCCTCGAATCACAGGAACTGGGATGAGATTTTGCCTTTATCCCCTATGCTTGTAATACAGCGAAGCATGAAGCCACGGACTTCACTCCGTTCCACCTACTCTACGCTCGACAGTCACGCAGCTGCCTGGATACAATATTTTCATGCGAGCTCCACACGGACGATTCAGTTGCTCTAACACTGTGCCAAGCAGAAGAAGCCCGCCAAATTGCCCATATTCGCACACTGTCATCAGAAGATTTCTTCAAGCAGAGGTATCATCAACGCCACGACACTGTTTCGTTCGAAAAAGGAGACCTCGTGTGGTTGTGGACCCCTCAATGGAAACGTGGCTTATTCCAGAAATTTTCAGCGCACTATGTCAGTCCATTAGCTATCGTAAATCACCTGAGTGACTTGACTTGCGTGCTGGCACGCTTGACGTCAGTTGGTCGTCGGTCAAGCCAAACACAGTTGGCGCATGTAGCTCGTCTCAAGCAGTTCCATCCCACACTACGCCAATGATTCGCGTCGCCCAGCGGGCTTGGTCTGTGAACCAGGGAATGATACAGTATGAGCCGGGCCATGGTTTGGGACAAAAGTAGAGGAAGAGGAAGTTAGTTGGTTCGGCCTATGTTCACCATCATTGTCGATCATCGCCTGATCTCTCCTGTAAATAAACATAGTAAAACTGATGATGGTGAACATAGGCCAAACCAACTAACTTCCTCTACTTTTGTCCCAAATCATGGCCCGGCTCATACCGTTTCAATATGTACTAGGTTTGAGACGTGAGTAATGCCGTGAAACCTTTAAGTCTGACTGTGTGATGGTTGGGAGACCATTTCCATATAAATTGTGCCACTAAAGAGCCCACGCCAAATTGTTCTAAGGCCACTTCTTACCTACTTGTTAGATATGCATAAATGCATGCGGATGATTGATTTGTATGGTTCAAGCAGCGCAAACGGACCACAAAAGTAGTGTCGTTTTTTTTGCGCTGCTTTTACCGTAAAGATAAACCAACTAACCCTGTTGGTCACGCGACTGATTTGCAATAAGGGTTATTGCCTACGTAAAAGTACAAGAGAAGGAAGCGTAAGTAGAAGTGTAATGACACCATTACTGTCTACTTCGACATAGGGATTGACCGTGAGAACCTCAATAAAGTTGACAATCTCAGCTGGTGTCATTACTTTGTTTGCTTCTTGATTTGTTTTTTATAGAAACTGGATTTGATTCAGAATGAAACATTGGTCACAAAGTCCACTGTTATTGTAAAGAGAGAGAGATAACTATTTTAAGGGAGAGCTGGAGAAGTTTGCCTGGCTTTTCACCTGACATGCTACTCCAGGCACCAGGTGATGACAACGGTGTATATTTATTTATTTATTTATTTCAAAGTACCTTACAGGCCCCATGGGGGGCATTGAGTAAGGGGGGCTATATATATATACAAATAAACTGGAAAAAAATATACAAGACAGACAATTGAGCAAGGGGGGAATACATATAGACACCTCAAAATTAAAAAAAAGTACAAAAGAAACAATTGAGTAAGGGGCGCAATACTTATATACATCTCAAACTAAAACAAATACAAAAGAAACAAATGGAAAATAATAAGTCAAACAAAAAGCACCAACATGTACAAAAGTTCAACATGTACAAAAGATACACGCATAGTAACCGTGGGCGAAACACTATTTCCTGCGCATGCAGCGGCCACAAGGCAGAATTCTCGCGCACATGAATGTGACAATCACAAAAATGAACCAATACGGACCAATGAATTATGATACGGCATCTACTTGCTGGGGCATGTGAAGTGGCTTGATAAGATATGACGGAATGTGTCAAAGTTTGTCTGGGATGCAATGTCGTCAGGCAAACTGTTCCACAGACGGATAGCGCGTGGAAGTGCTGACTGATTGAACGCGTTTGTTGAGCCGTATACACGGGAATAGCTAAGATGATTGTGTAGTCTACGTGAAGTGAGATATGGTTTTTGCAGAGCAGTAACGGTGATTCGGGAAGAATGGGTAATTTTATGTGTGTGACTGTATATGCAGTGATAAACACACAACACATACAGTCACACACAGGTACTACAATATTAACGACGTTTTGTTTAGGCTTGTGACCCGCAAGAATGTCAGTAGTGATTTTGTGGCGTGTAACGCACTGGGGCTGTTCTTCCAGTGGCCTAGAATATCCGTCAACTCCAAGCTTGTGTCCTAGTGCAGCTTTAAGGCTATCTTCAGAGACTCTCTCTGACGCGTATATCATGCACTCTCTTTTTTTTTCCTGAAGTAATTGTTATATGCGACATTTATCGCGTGCGGTGTGAACATGTTTTGTCTGGTTTGTTAAGGTCTCACGGCATACTACAGTGACACGATGAATCAATCTTGTACAAAGGCCCATACTGGTAGATGGGGTGTCTCCAGAGGGATCGCTGGAGGCCCCAACCATGTTCTGTCATATAGTGTTGCAACGTCCTGATTCGAGAAAGGTATCTCGATGATTTCTGCTGAAGCGTCGTGTCCAGCTTTGGCAGCGTCATCAGCCCGAACATTGCCTTGTATTCCGCAGTGAGTAGGTATCCACGGCAGAACAATGCGGTATTGGAGGTCACAGGCTTTCTTGCATAGGTGTTTGATGTCCGTGACGAGTTGTTCTTACGCGTATGGAGACTTCAGCGACTGCAGTGCTGCTCTTGAGCCAGTAAACATGATCCAGAACTCAGCTGTCTGGTCCACAATGTAGTTAAAAGCAGCCATGGTGCAGCCAGTTCCGTGGCTGTAGATGAGGTGCAGTGACTGAGAGTAGCAGAGATGATGACATTGGCAGATAGAATCCAAACGCCAATGGCGGATAATGTAGACGAAAAATAGCCATCAGTGTATATATAGAGAGCTCTGTAGCTGTTTTCTAAATGCCCTAGGGTGAAATACGTGAGTGCTGGTTCGGGTGTGCGTCTCTTGCACTTGAACTCAGGTACGAAGGTGACTCGAGCGCACGAAGGAGCTTTGCACGATGGTTCTGTATGCATTTATGCGCTTTGACAGTGTAGCGGGAGGAGGCTCCATGCAGGACCACTGTCTGAATCAAGCGGATGATCTGGCACTCTGGTGGCATAACGCAAGGGGACTCGAAGAAACTCCTGCTGCAAAAAACAGGAGCTGAATGACGCCTACTTTCAGCAAGAGTTCCGATGCTTGATGTCTTCTATGCTAAACTAAGATGCACCCTCGGGGCCTTTGCTTGAGCTCCATTCAGTGCTTGTATGTTGGTTCGGGAAATTTCATGTCACGCAAGAAGGCTGTAACATAGAAGACCTTCGCAGAGAGCTGTATACACTCGCAACACGGCATTAACAGAGCAGCCAACGTCTTTGCTTGATAACAACAGGAAGATGATCGCATGTGACGCAGCTTTTTATTTTATTATCTGAAAGGGGGGAGTACCCGTCATTAACCTTTCATTAGGAGGCAATGGCGGCTCTTCTGTTTAAAGCTGTTACTGCAAATAAACACATTAAGAAGACAAACGCGAGGAAAAAAGTCAGAGTCTTTTGTGAATAGAATATCACAACATTAGTTACACGGAAACATAAACAATTTTTAAGAATTGAAAATAATGAACATATGATTACTGACTTTTATATTACAAAATACCGCATAATTATTGTCGATCCATGATTTAAGCAGGCAAAGTCCTTGTGCCAACCAAGATTCTGCAGAGCGCCCGTAGACGTTCCTGTTGCTATGTTCCAATCAGGTAGCTCAGAAGCAAAGATTACTTATAGTAATTAGTGAAAGTTATTGTTTTTAAATAAACTTTAGAACAACTTTGTTATTTAATTTTTGACACAACGGCAGCAAAGTCGACATTGGTCGATGTTTTCAGGTTCGTTACAGCTCGGGCATAAAGGAGGTGGCACTAGACCAGACCTGTTTAAATAAAAACTCAGCGGTAGAACGGCATCGTAATTTTGTGATGGGTATACTTCTAATTTAAACTTGGATGTCCAATTATTATTCCGTGTGAGAGGCAAAAGCGAAAATCTTGGATTTGCAATGGCAACCTTTGGTGAATACTCAAGAAGAGAAAACATTGTGAACCTCGCCGGTGTAACTTAAGCTGTAAGAGGAATAACTGAATTCGCAGTCGCCCTCTGACCATGACTCGTATCTTATGCAGGAAACCGGCCAAGTAGAGTATTTCAATTATTTTTTATAATGTAATATTACTAATGACGCTATAGATTAGCCCCTTTTCACTCATTTTTATATATATTTCATGAAGTGAATTTTCTTGGTCGGTATTATCATGAAGTAGAAAATAAACTAAGTTGTAAAAGGCTAAAGAAGCGATATAAAAATGTTTCGCAAGATATGGTTATTTTATGACGCCCTATAGTTATCGAAAATATATCTAAAAGCATCAAATAAATATAAACCGTGAAATAATTTCAATAGTAGCCCTTTAGTGAAAGTATCTATAGCCTGCCATTAAAGCCCCTGGATAATTAAAGCTATTGGACCAACAACACGTTTGGAATTATAGTGGGGATACGCCATATGAGATATATAACAAGCATGTGTTCCCCACGAAATATTAGATAGCTCGGGGGCTGATAAAACATGGTATATGAAACAAGGCAAATATACTTGATCACACGAGATATAATGTATTCAGTTTTTCCCATGTCCTTGGTCATGCAAAACCTTGAATTTTTATGGCTGTTTTATGGGCTCCTGTCGATAGCAAGCACAAGCGTGTTGCACGGCCATAGCAATCAGCAATAAAAGTTTTATTTCCCATTCAGCAAGTCATAGGGAAGATGAAATAACATTTTTTGTGTTCTATAGATGATGCGCAACGCACAAAGTGGGAGACTACTGTGCTATAGAAGACTTCACGCTGTATCCTTTTTTTCTTTCCCCATTTTGCTAGGCTGGCGAAATTCAGGGCGCAAGCGCCACTGGAGAGACGATAAGACTTGCATCGTAAGTACCACACGAAATAGGATTACAGCAACTATGGCCTTCATTACTGAGCTTACAGCGACGAAGCCACAGGCTTCCTGGCGAACGCGCTTATCCCTCTTTTCACGGACTGGCCAAGGTTCTCGAGGGAACAGGTAAACCTTTGCCGAGAGCCATGTTATCGTGTCGCCACACGTACGCGTGCGCCATTGTAGCGCATATTTCATTCTCTCTCGCACATCACTCTCCCCGGCGAGCGCGTTGATTTACACGGCAAGTATATTGCTTCCAAGGTGAATACGCGAACATTGTCGAAATTTAGGGCTTGTTTTTCTTTGTTAGACAAAACCTTGATGAGAGCCACCAAACCGTTTGCTACTTTTGGCTTGATTGTCTGTTAGATCTAAGATGAGCACAGCCACACAAGCAAACTTATTTGCTAAAACACCTGATTAGCAGAGAGAAAGAGAGAGAGAGAGCTAGACATTATTATTATTATTATTATTATTATTATTATTATTATTATTATTATTATTATTATTATTATTATTATTATTATTATTATTATTATTATTATTATTATTATTATTATTATTATTATTATTATTATATAAATACACATAAAACATGACGACAAAGAGCTAAAATGGATGCATCTCCACAAAGTAAATGGTGGCAGGTGGGTGAAGCAGGTTTTCAGGTCTATAATGTGTACGTTGAAGCCGTTGACTAGTATAAAGGTTGATGTTTACAGGTGTTCTGTATTGTTCTGCCACAATTATGAACAATGAACAATATAGTGTATTGTTGAACATTTTTTGTCTCTCACATATGCTATACAAAGCGTTGCCCGATATAATTTAATTTGAGTGACATAAGCTGACATAAAGAGTCGACGACAAAGCTCGGTGATAAGGTCCATAATGACTACACTGAAGAAACTGACTAGTATAAAGGGCATCTGCTTGTAGGTGTTTTATATCGTTCCTCCGCAGTTATAATTGTTGTGCGTCCATTGTAAACTTTTTTATTCGCATAGTCATGTGCCGCCTACAGTAACAGTTTTCTAACCACCATGACAGTGAACAGTGAGCGTCGACGACAGAGCTATATGTCTGAAAGTCCATAACGTGTACGTTGAATTCGCTGACTAGTGTGAAGGGTTTGTACTTCTAGGCGTTTTATATTGTCCCGTTTTTTTGTTTTTTCAGCCATTCGTTAACAGCGCCGGTGGCTTTTTCACAGCTGTTTCGAGTTGTGTTGTTATAGGAGTGTGAACATCGGTACATCAATGGATGCCGGACAAGCCTAGGCCCTATGGAGCTTCGCTCCTTAAAAGGCAGGAAACAGGTTAACAACTGACACCTAAAGGGGCACAGCTCCGGCCTGCTTTTTAGGGAAGAGGAAACACAGAGGAAATGAAGATAGAAGGAAAGAAAAACAAAGAAAAAAACAAATACCATACACGCAATACAAATAAGTAGTCACATTGAAAATGTTTATAGACGCGAGGTCAAATGGGTTTTGTGTAAGAAAGTCAACAGGGATAGATGCTGAGCAGCAAATCCTCACAGGAAGAGGCAGTCATTAAAGGTCGTGCACTTAATTCTATACTCCTTAATGGGCATTGCTCACTGGATGTGCAGAATAGAGCACATGCGTTTTGGCACCCACTCTAGTGATAGTTACACGGTAGCCAGAAGTACCGTATGCGTCCTTAAATTTCGGGATTAGTTCTCAAAAATAAAACAAATAGACAAAGACTTCGAATAGCTTCACGGCATAACTGAGGACTTTGTATGCTTTGCCAGCCTTTTATAAGGTGGCCGTTTGATTTCAAGTTACATACCTCGTGATTGCGTTAAATGAGCTTTCTCAATGACTGCGTCACCTAATCATGTGGCGTAGACGAAAGAAAATCTTTCAAAATAGTTGTCGTTGTGACCCTAGCCGCCATCACGTTCACAAAACATAATTAGGCGTGAACGTATTTCGCTCTTCACCCACTGTGTCCATAAGGTTGCGGCAGCTCTTCTGAGAGTCTGATATTTAAGAAATGTACCAAAGCGCTATTTATTAATTTATTTGTTTATTTCACCTAATTTTATTAGTTTAGTGGCGCAGACTGTGTTGTGGACTAAAAAATCGATGACAAAAAGCTTACGCTGCGGTTTCTCATTTTATATTGCAAGGCCTTCGATACCCTGAATCATTTCATTTTACTATGTAAGTTGAACACTTATGGGAAACGTGGTTTAAATAATTCACTCTTTTGTTCATACTTATCTGAGAGGAAACTGTTTAAATCACAAGCTATTTTTCTTTTAAACGATGTTTGCTGCGTGCTTCAGGGAAGCATCCTAGGGCAAATGCTCTTCAATACCTACATAAATGATATTTTTAACATAAGCAATAATGCCGCATTTCTACTGTACGCAAATGACATCAGTATTTTCGGTTCAGGAAAAAAATTAATGTGAAATATTGCCAAAGCCCAGAACGTACTATCAGAAGTGCTACGGTGATGTACTGCTAATGACTTGTGAATAAAAGTGAAAATAACAAAAACTGCCTTTTTCAGATCCAGAAGCACGGAAAAAGAATTTCATGAATATCTACGCTTGAGGGACTACATATCAAAATACTGGACAAACATAAGGTGGTATGTTTGACTTCTCCCGCTCAAATGGCATGCATGGTCATGTCTTTTTGAAGCATTGACTAAATAATGGTGTGCTGCTGGTGTTCCGTGACGACGTCAGTACTCTCTTGCGGAGAATGTCAAAATGCAAAACTACCAAGTTCTATTTCTTCTCACATAACTTTCTGCCTACTTGTCTGGGTCACCACAACCTTCGGCAACATGAATTGATTAATTGATATGCGGGGTTTAACGTCCCAAAACCACCATATGAATATAAGAGACGCCGTAGTGGAAGGCTCCGGAAATTTCGACCAGCTGGGGTTCTTTACGTGCATACAAATCTGACCACATGGGCCCACAACATTTCCGCCTTCATCGGAAATGCAGCCGCCGCAGCCGGGATTGGAACCCGCGACCTGCGGGTCAGCAGCCGAGTACCTTAGCCTCTAGACCACTGCGGTGGGGCTCGGCCACATCAAAACAATTCACCTATTGCAAGAAAAGTCACATCTTTTTTGCAAATGTGTATACTAAAGCAATGAACGCGATATTGGAAGTTCACGCGCAGAATGCCAAGCATATCGATACGTGCTCCAGGTTTCTCACGCTCAAACGACGGATGAAACGTACTCACACTGCAGGTACATACGAATGCGAATAAGCGGCTCAGTTGTTACTTCGCTGTGTCTCAAAAACGCGCCCTTTTCGCAAACGGAGACTGTGCAGCAATTGCAGTGACCTTTGTGCGCCCGGTAACTACAACAGAATCGTTCCCATGAAAGCCCAAGGCCAGCCAAGACGTACGATCTTCCCCACCACGAGATGAAGGCGCGCGAGTGACCGTCGCCCCCCTCCTCTGCGCGAAACAAAGTACACGTGGGAGATGAGAGCGCGCGCTGCCGCATCGTGACGGTGTGATGACGCCGGCAACAAAATCCAGCCGAGCGTGTCCATATAACTACTATCTCAATAAAAGAAAACAGGGAAGCATCCTAGGGTCAATGCTCTCCAATATCTACATAAATTATATTGTTAACATAAGCAATGATGCCACATTTCTACTGTGCGCAAATGACATCAGTGGTCTCATGCCATACTTCTACAGGTGTCTCGTTCTACCACTATGAAATAGTTAGTATAAAACTCATTTTTGATTTTAGACTAATATATAACTACAAAATCGTAAAGGAGCAATACCGAACGTTTATTAGGCGTTTATTAAACATATGTATACAACACACCAAATTACGAACCCTAAGCGCCGACAGGTGGCTTGTTACTCGTTGAGAATCCCTTAGATACACACTGCCGTCGCAACTTGAAAATTAAGCAGATTATGACCCTATTTTTTGTTTGTGGAAAGAGAAGTGCGTGAACAGTGTTCCGTCCTTGACTAGGTCTTTTTATAACATGCTGTAGAATGCTACCACAATGAAATTGTTACTGTTTCTATCGCATTTTGTGTTTTTATTAATATTTGGTAGAATATGGGAAGGTAGGCAACGTAAGTGCCGACTATCCTAACATTATCACATTTATTTTATTAGTGTTCATTGTATTCATGAGAGCACGTACATAGTTTTGAATTTTTCTGTGTAAGTTCTAGTGTTGTATTTGTATGATATTTCTCCATCTTTTCTTGTGTTCTTTTTGCGGCTATCTGTTTACTTTATTTGTTAAGTGCTTGGATTTCAAAACTGCTGCCTTGTAAAGGGGCTTTCAGGCACTCTGAAGTGGTTTTATAACCACTTTTCATCTCACGGACCTCCAACTTACTGGTAATTAAAGAGGTTAGTTTATATGAATTTATATAGATAACAAAACATATATATATATATATATATATATATATATATATATATATATATATATATATATATATATATATATATATATATAATCTGAAATCGGCCTGTACTTGACAGGTGACCGATGCCAGGTCGCACTAAGAGCCTACTTCATATACATCATATACAATAAATCGAGATCACAAGACACTCATATAACAATGCTTAGTTATTTTCCTTCAATAATCCTGTCTTTGAAGAAGATATCTGAACAGAATATTCATTCGTCCATTTTTCTGTACATTATTCCTTCAGCGACTGAGCGTCAATGTAACAGAAGCTTACGCGGGCAGACGAGTGGCGCATTTTGTAACCTATCTTTTCCCCGATTTCAATCAATACCGGCTGACCATTATTACCATTATGCTCCCGACCACCATGACATTGTGGGTTGGTTGCTGTGCGAGTCAATAACGAAGGGCGAAAACAACTATATATGAGTCAGAATCACAAAACGTGGTGTCGAGCCCAGAAAGGATCGTTAACCGTGGGCCTCGACGGAAGTGGGACGTATTCCGTGTGCATGATAATTACAGTCAGCCGTACTCAGTGAACCGTAATCTGGGTGCAAAGCTCACAATAGCCTCCAGTGCTATTCAAGACGCAACCACAACAAGGAATCGCAACTGAACAGGAGTTCACGTACACATGGGGCCTTATATTTAAGGCTTACTTATTTGAGATCACATCGAGACTTCGTTCACTTATCGAAGCTTAACATAAGAATAATTTTGTTGAATGAAATCATAAGCCATAGCAAAGTATAATGGGAGAAAGTATTAACAATTCGCAGAGTTCCATCATTTCAATAATTATAGTTTTGACAGCAAGTTAAGTTCGTCTTGATAGATATGCAATAATCCAGCTATATATGTATATGTGATGAAAGAAGCGCATTATCAATTACGGTCATTCTTTAAATATTTTTGTTCCAGTTGAATAAAAAAAGCCGACGCTGTTCTGTGCAGTATCGAATTATGAGTGAGGGACACTGCACTTGAATATTCGAAGCTAAAATACCAAAAAATATATCTTAACAGTGGAGTTAGAGTTAACAGTATGGGACCCTCATTATCTGTGCAGTGTCTCTGTCCTTTCTGTGGGGAAGCTGGTAATCGCCTTATGCGCAATTGAACAAATTGTGCCACATTAATGACATTGTGCCATGTGTGTGGTGTTAGTGGGTAAGGTTCAGATATTAGGCTCCGAACAGTCCTTAGCACTTTACCACCCAATGTACCTCCTGTTTGGTTTCATAAATTTTTAAAAAAGTTGAAAATAAAACTGGCCTGCGTGTTTCGCCCTCTTTGTTCGCCTGGTAAGTGGGTGGGCTTCACAGAAACACTTGGGGTGTCATGTTTTCGAACAACAAGACTGTGCACGCCAGCCGCGTTATTTTTCACCTAACCATTTTATAATTCATTAGATAAACAATTATTATGTGATCTATTCTACCTAATTATTCGTTTTTGGACAATCCCCCGAGTGGGTGTGAGCCATACATATAGACCATCACCATCATCATCATAGTCATCATCATCATTGCGTTGCAAGCGCTAGGCGCCACTTGAAGCAAAGAAAGCACAGCGCCCAAGGAACAAGGACGACGAAGAAACGAAGAACTAATATTTCCCGTTTTACGTTTTACTTACGTTGTTTTCTTAGTGGTTATCGATACCTAATGTTGGAAAGGTCCCACTAAATCATATAATCAGTTCTTCTCGATCCCCTTGAGTTGGTATGAGCCATGTTTTAGGCATGATCATCATCATCACCATCATCATCACAGGACAAGCGCTTGAATTGCGGTCTTCGTTCCTTCCGCGCTGCTGCTTTCTCTGCTCTGAATTATTGACCAACTAGCCCTCATAATGTTGTTACTAGCGGAGATCAGTTTTCAGGCCAGGCGAAATGGCGGAACGAAAAACTTGAAGACCTCCGCTATGAGTACGTTTATCATGTGGGTTGAGATGCCGAGAAAACCGTCTTCAAACTATACAATTGAATGTTACGTTAAGCGACTGATATTCGGAATAGACCCCTAACTAAACTGGTGCTGCGGTGGCCCAGTAGTAACGGTGGCTTGGCTGCTCACCCGAAAAACGGGGGTTCGATGCCTGTCGCGGGGTGGAGGCGAAATGCAAGCGGCCAGTGCACTGTACGATGTCAGCGCACTTCAAAGAACACCAGACGGTCGAAATGATTCAGAGCCCTTTACTACGGCATTTCTCAGAGCCCGAGTCTCTTTTGGGCCCTAAACACTACAAACTCAAATCGAACTAAATGTTGTCGAGGAAGCTGACTATCGTCGTCTTCAGATGGCTAAAGTATTGGTTATTTTCAAAGGTGGGGACAAAAATAGCATGTCGAATTACAGTCCCGTTCTATTATACCTGTATTTTCAAAAGTAATTGCAAAGCTTTCAGATAAAGGAGTCATTCTTAACAGAACGTCATAATATTACGCCTTCACAAAGCTGTGCTCCACAGAAACTGATCTAATATTGCAAAAAGAAATAATACTCGATGCATTTGAAAAAGAAGTATATACACTTGAAATTTTTGTGGATCTTTCCAATGCACTATAGAGGATTAACCACACCGCATTAATTAAAAAAATAGAACTCTATGGCTTTCGGGGGAACTTTTTTTGTGATAAAAACGCATTTGAATTACCGATAGCAAAACTGAGAACTTATTGCCCACACATCGAGTTTTAAAAATCTATTTCATGGCGTGCCCCAAGGCAGTATACTGAGTCCCCTGCTTTCCCGCAGGGCGCGGGTTCGAATCCCGGCTGCGGCGGCTGCATTTCCGATGGAGGCGGAAATGTTGTAGGCCCGTGTGCTCAGATTTGGGTGCACATTAAAGAACCCCAGGTGGTCTAAATTTCCGGAGCCCTCCACTACGGCGTCTCTCATAATCATATGGTGGTTTGGGGACGTTAAACCCCACATATCAATCAATCAATGAGTCCCCTGCTTTTTATTAGTATTTATGTCAACGACCTGGTGAACATAGATATTTATACAACCTTTACTATTTATGCACATGATACCAGTTTATCTCTTAAGGGCCATGAATTGATTAAACTTGAGAACAAGGAAATGGATTCTTGGAAATGTTGAACATTTGGAGCATAACAAATTCGCAATTCTGAACACATCATAAACAAAATCTATGTTTTTTCGCCCGATAAACAAGGCCGTAAACTGCAATTGGGTCTCAAAGATTCGCTCTAAATCCATTATTATTTAGCCTTTGGGGAAAACAGAAGGAAAAATTTTCCATGAAAACATGCTATGGAACGAACAATCTGAGCTTATCCACACTAAACTTTTTCGTAGTATAGAGGTGTTCTTTCACATTTACGTTTCCTTTTACCGCAAAAAATTAAACTCTTACTATATAGTTCCCTATTTGTATCTACATTACGTTACTTCTTTTAAGTATAGGGCACCACAACGAAAATTAAGTTAGGCCGATGATATAGATTACAGAAAGGAGTTTTGTGCATAATTGCAGGTGTTCTACGCGATGAGCATACCAGACCGATTTTCGAAAGTTTCAATTAACAACGAATGTCCGACATGTAAAATTCAGTTTTGTTGAAGCGTCATCGTACTTCCGGAAAGAAGCACTATTCTTTTCTTACTTATTTAGCGTGTTTGACAACCTTCACCTGCCCCTGTTGCGCATGAGCCATCGGAAAGTGGAAGATCCCTTACGCACGTACTAACTATGGTCGACAAATTATGTGCTACTTACTACCACTAACATTAAACAGTTACCTGCAATAAATCATTCCTACTGTTCCTTTCTTACGAAATGTTTGTTTTCGAAATGTTTGTTTTCATATTGTGTAATGACTGTTGCGGTTGCTATGTTGTCTAATGGTGGGAAAGCCTCTGTCTAACCTTAATGGCTTTTTGCCTCTTCCCACAGCATTACTGTTGTGACTTTTGAAATGTCTCCTTTATTGTTGAAATAACACTGAATTGAATTCAATTGAATGTCGTTGACATGCTTGTCAGGCTTTGAGTGAATTGGTGCGTCAAAACGATGATGTATTCCTTGGCGTACCAATAAATTATAACAACTGAGTTAGCCATTTGTGCTTTAATGGGTTTTTGAAAGTTGATAAAAGCATGACTGACAAGACTGGTGCTACGGTTATTCAGGTACGTTTTTTTATTTGCTGCCGATATAATAATTAGCCTGCTGTAATGAAAAGTAGTAGCACATAGTTATCAGATAAAAAAACCGAACACGCTATAAATCTGCGTTAAGATGTCCGCTATACCAGCGGGGTGGTGTTTGTATTCTTACACAGCAGAAATTTTTGAAGAAAAATCGCATGAAAGCCAGGACCTTATCGTGTTCGCACACGAAATCTGTTGACCGAAGTGCGAAAACATCGACGTACCTGCAGATGTAGTAAATACTCAATAGTTAACTTTTTTTTAATAATTGAGCGGGGGGTACCTGTTTATTCGAAAAATTGTAGGATGCGACAGTTATTGGTCGACATTTTTTTTTGTAATTCCCCCCAAACACGAACACATTCGATGTATTGATAATGAAAATAATCACCACCGATGTGTTTCTTCAGACCGCGATTTCATGTGACCAACCTTAAACAAAGGCGCAGCGCTGCATGATCGGGTCAAGTACAAACTGCTAATCGCCTCAATTATACAAATTAAAGGCTTATTCTTTGGGTTTGGTGTGTGGTACTCAGGTAGTCCTTTCTTGAGCTCTATTTAAGGTCAAACCAATCCTTCGCGTTACCGTAAAAAAATGCCTCATTGGCTGCCTCTTACGTTTACGCTTTACAAGACAAAAAAGTGTATATTGTGTTTTTTTTTTCATTACAGTGAGACACGGTGAGATAAGCACGAAATATCACACAGAATGGTACCAAGCTTCTTTTGTCTGACAAGGCTAAAGGTGACAGTGAAATATTTTATTGATAGCACCACGACACTTTGTACAATGGAATATCTTATATCGTGCGAATATTCTACGTTTTTGCCTTATGCTTGTAATGTACCAGAAGCTTCTATATTAGCTGAAAGCTTGCTCTACTGTAAACTTTGATTCAGCTTAAGCTTGTAATTAAATGTGGTCTTAAGCTAAAATACATGCTTAGGTTTCTATGTCATTTTTCACAAACTCCGCTATTCGCTTCAAGAGTCTGAGTTAGAATAATGTGGTGTTTCAGGCAGCCGGAACAAACCGCTACTGGACGTTCTATCTTGCTCGTTTCTGTAGGGCCATCTTTGTTCTTGGCGTTCTTCGCAGCGCGGTGAACCGCGACATCAAGTTGCTGTATGCTGACCCGTGACCCTTTACACTTAACTTCAGCTTCCTGTCGGGCAGTGATTTTTATATATCACTTTACCATATCACTACCTGAAACGTTGACAACTTGAGGCTTTCTGTTGTTTTTTTCAGTGGCATTGCACATGGCTCCGTGTCAAATTGATTTGAGGTAGAGATTATGCTGAGCAATCACGCATGCGCTAGGAGATTGCAACCTATTTGATGTATAGATATCTACTATGGGCCCGTAAGCATTACATTAGGGTTGTTAGTTGAACATTCATAGATAAAAAGTATGGCCATTGAAATTAAAAAGAAAAGAGTATGGGAATGATTACACTAGTTCCTATTGCATAAACTTACAGCGCCCAGAGAAAAATACGAATGATCGAGATCCGCATGAATCAATGATAAAAAACAATGACTTACGATAACTGCTATAGTTTCACAAAAGCAACATAGAGCATGAAGGTCTTGGAGTGCTCTTGAAATTTTGATCACTTAAGATTGTTTGAAGTGCACCGAAATCCAAGTTCGCAGGCACCAGGTATTTTGCCTCCATCGATAAGCTGACGACGTCGCCGGAATCGAACCCGTAACTTTCAGGTTAGCAGTCGCGCAACATCACCACAGGACCACCGTGGCGGGGACAACAATGGCTTAAACATCACTGCGAACAGCGATGGCAAATTCATTCCTGCGGGCACCTTCCATTATGTTACGGGTAATACAATTTCAATCGCTCATGGTACAGGGAAAACGAGTATTCTTAAAAGTAACAATAAGTAATCGCATGTAGCCAATTTGAAGAATTTTACCAGGGAGACAGATGGAAGGCGTACATCAACCGTCACCCATGCTGTTTCAGTGCTGTACGGCTGCAGTGCATGTTACGTAAAAAGCGAATGCGAGGAACGAGTGGAAAGTATCGCAAGCGTGTGCCTGTCGGGAGAACTTTTTTTTTACGATGACCCTGCTTTAAAACGTCCACAATAGATAATCCCAAAAGAGAAACAATAGGCGCGTGTTTCACGCTGCATGTTGTATAAATGCACCCCCCCCCCCCCCTTCGGTCCCATTTTCTTTTCTTTTTCTCTCTGCAAGAAATCCCTCATTGCTTCCACTGGTTCCCCAAAATGTCCGTGACTGAGAACCACTGCCCTAGAGTGATCCTGGATGTGCCCCAGCAGAGGTGTAGCCAGAAAGTTTTCCATGGGGGAATGGGTTCAACCATACTTTATGTGTGTTCATGCGTGGGTCAGTATGTCTGCCTATTTATATACGCAAGCAAAATTGAAAAAAATCGGAGGATATGTTAACGCCCCCTCCCTTTCGGCTACGCAAATATGCTACATTTGCCAGCTCAGGCAAATAAGGAGCGTGGAATTGAACGCAGCCGCAATGCGGCTTGGCTGTGGCTTTCATTAACTTGGCACAAGACGCAGCAACTTCCTATACTATAGTTCGACGTATTCCTTCAGTGCCTTGGAGACAGATCTACTTAACGAAAGAACAAACTATAATCTGTTTCTTGAATGTGCGCAATTAGAATATTCTTGGCTACTTTCGCACAATAGATACATTAACAGAAATAAAACGAACAAAACAAGCAAATAATATTGGGGCAGTCAGCCGGGCAAGTTGAATGTTATCACACTGGCATAGTAGGGATCCACTCAAAAGATGGCTGAACACCAGGGGCTACTAATGAACTTTTCTCATCCGCCTATTGTCAGCTTTGCTGTTACGCAATAGTGAAGGCGTGTGTAGTTTAAACAAGTACCATAGCAATTTGTTTTTGTGTTGTTGTTGCCTTTGTGCTTGAAGAAGAGGTGGGGCAAGTCATGTTATATTCAACTTGCACGTGCACGGCGAAATCATGCAATGTGGCTCGATGGAAGATTACAACGAGCTATAGATATTGAAAAATGTGGAAGCTCTAGACAAACTCTACCTGGTCGAGCAGAATATAGCCTACAATGCAATGCACTGCATATTCTGCTTCCACGTGGTACAACGAACTTTAAAATTGTAATTAATGTTTACTCGAGCGAAAAAAAACAAAAAAAAACTTTCAAGACGGCTGCTTTGGTACGTCCGGCTATGCTGAATAAATGTCGCATACAATTCACGTGAGAACTGCAACTCTCTCATACAAATTTTTCTTTAAAAAATAAGTTCTAACGGTAAGCAACAATTTCACCACCCTCTAAATCACAATGAGCTTTCAAAATATGACACGCCGTGCACACACTAACAAAAAACGTGCAAATAAATGGGGATGAGAGCTGCCATCTAGGGGCTCACAGCTGCGTCGTGTTTCAAAGCCGCTTTTTTGCCCCCTTCACAGATGGCGCAAACGCCCTTTAAGTGGGCAGGGGACGGTGTTTTTGGTAGGTGTAATCTAACGACGTAAGTTTGTGCCATAAAGGAATGGTTCGTGCCATGGTTCGTGCCAACCACACGCAATGGCGCAATCGCTCTTCCACTTTGCGGCGTTTGAGCGTGGTACGGCAAAAAAAAAGAAAGAAATTTTAGCTACTGGTGCATGCCGTGTCGAAATACACGAAGCAACGAAAGTAGACAGGGTTATATCGACGCTTCGTATGTCTGGCGCTGCGCATTTTCCTAAGCTCCCCTTATCGCTATGTAGCTTGTTTAGAGTTGGGGCTCAGCGGCCTTCGCGGCGATGGAGCCCGTCAGCGAAAATCGAACACACTTTTCGTGTGCAGCGATTGCAGACGATGCAGCATAAGCCTGCAAGCCGGCCGTCTGCTATTCTTTCCATCTCTTCGACGGAGAGTGCAGCATCCTTTACTGACACTCGCGAGGCTTGCTGGAGCACATCTCTTGCAATTGATTTGTGCTTTTTTTTTTTTACAGGAAGGCGTTCCTCTCCAGCTTCTGCTACTGTCGCAGTAGCAGCAAATGGAGTGCACGAAGTCAGTTCCAGGAAACTGTTCCAGAGCTCCTCGCGCTTTGTCTTCATTCGTGTCTCTCTGGCTTAGGTTTTTTGGTTTCATTCGAATGGGAGCTCCGGGAAACCGAAAGCCTGCGGATTTAGGCGACGTTCATTCCTTCACTGGCTGTCTTGAGCGGAAACGGGGCGGACATACGGAAGTCACCAAGACAAGAGATACTCTGCAATGAGATGAAGTGAAATAAACGCGTGCTTCAGGAAGCTTCTTTTACTGTTTGTCTGTACATCGTGTGCTCACTGCGACAAGGAAGACACGATAGTAGGGTATGGAAATAATGGCACTCATCAAAAAATACTAGAGATATAAAAACAAAAAGAAAACGACAGTACCCTGAAAGTAAAATAAGGAGAAAGCGACAACACTAAGTTTAGTGGTTTTATTCCAAAATAGTGTTTGCCTGCCATGGCTTCTCCTGCACTAAATAAAATGGTCATTGTTACTCTAACTTTTCACATAACCATTTTATGTTGGTCTGTAAAAGTTATCTGATTTTAACATCAGATTGTTTAAACATCCAGAAGATTAGTCAAAGTGTTTTTCGAGGAGGTGGGGGGGGGGGGGGGGGAGTTCCACCACTATTTATGTGTGCTCGTGTGTGTGTGCGTGTACACACATGAAAAAAATACACGTGCAAAATTGAAAGTAGAAAATTTTCAAAACTTTGAATTTCGATTGAAAATTGCATTACAAAAACAACTCTCGGCTGCGCCAGTGTTAGAGGTTCATTGTTATGAAAGACATGAGAATTTCATGGTACTGCGAAAAAAAAAAAGAAATCAGGAGTTTTCAAAGACATAATGTTTTACGTTCTGCCTTGTAGCGTCAAATTAACATGACGTTCACAAAAGTGAAATTATTCTATTTTGGTCGTGGACAAATATGTCATGAATATATTGAATAAGTCATAATTTACTTCGTAAAGACTTGCATTTGCCTCAACACTTGCATCTCCTTAATGTTTAGCGATCCTTTGAAGACGCGATCGTGAGGGCCGTGACGAACTTCCGATGTTCTACATGGCAAACGTCTACAGCATGTGACTGGGCATCGCCTCCACACGGCAGAATTTGCACGAACAACGCCAACACGTCCCATCCAAAAATATTTTTGTTCTTGTCACAAATGGCCGCAATGCGTGTCGAAAATGGCGGACTTTCCCTTTGCGATGGAAGGCTGTCTCCTTGAACACTATAGTTTAACAACACTCGAATCACCAAAAAAGATATAGGTCCTCCGGCCGTCAGCTTCATACCAATTGGGGTGTCAGTTTCGCTGTTTTAAGTGTCGACATCGTGTATAGGACTTGACGCGTAGAGTTCATGCCGTCTATGTCAATATGTGTGCGATACGAGCTGGAACTCTGAAATTGCCTATTAATGTTTGTAACGGCTAAACGCAGTGGTTCAGGGCAAGTGTTCATTACTGACACTAAACGATCAACCGAAACCTACCCCTTGTAATTCAATACGTCCCAAGTAGGTCAGTATACAGACCAAGTAACTGTTGAATAAACTTGAATTCGATGTTCAAGTTTATCTTGCTCAGGATAGCACAGTGATGCCCCCCAACACTCTGACGTTGTTCAATACATCCAGTGCACTCGTGAAAGCATTCTTGCGACCATTGATTCTGATATCTGTGCTTTGTTCCGGCGTTAAGGTCTTGGGAAAAAGAGACGTCGTCGGGAGTTCACATATATCAGCAGCAGCCACCGAAACAACCTTAAATTGTGCAAATCAGTGGCTCTCTCGTCTTTCTGGGAGCCTTACTTGTTGAAGGATCGGGAACGAGTAGTGTTCTTTTTGCTGTACACCTTGTCGTGGATACAAGGTCAGTTTGATTTGATTGATAGATATGCGGGGTATAGCGTCCCAAAACCACCATATGATTATGAGAGACGCCGTAGTGGAGGCCTCCGGAAATTTTGAACACCTGGGTTCTTTAACATGCACTCAAATCTGAGCACACGGGCCTACAGCATTTGCGCCTCCACCGAAAATGCAGCCGCCGCAGCCGGGATGCGATCCCTTGACCTGCGGGTCAGCAGCCCTTTACCTTAGTCAATAGACCAGTGCGGCGGGGCGGGACAAGGTCAGTGTCGTCCCAGCTTTCGTCACTCACTGTATAAGAGTATAGTAGCGGACGCTCACTGTCGGCATCGTTCGTATACGGCCCGAACCCTATATCTCATAGTGGCCGCAGTCGACGTGTGTTTGCGCGGAGGCGCAGGCGACTCCACATCCACTTCCGCAGTCACGGGAACGGAGTCTCCTGCAAACACAGAAGAAAAACTTGAAGCGTAGCAGAGGAGGAGACTATCGTTTTTGTTCCCCTTTTGAGAACCAATATGGAAATAGCCACAAGGTGCCTTATGAACTCGCCTACGGAGGAAGGAATGAAAGGAGAGGCCCTCCACAGCCCGCGCTGCGACAAGTGTGAAGGAAATGACGTCTTCGCGGCCATATCCTCTGGGTACAGTGGTGGCGTTGTTGTGGTTACGTGGCATGCCGTATTGTAATGGCTGCAGAGACATGCTGAAGTTGAAGTTTATTTCAACATAGAGTTACACATTGACATTTTTTTGAAGTCACAACAGAGGTACAATGTGTGGTATGGCATTCGGCAAAAACGCTGCAATACAAACGCAGCTTCACTAGCCCAACATCTCAACAAAACAAGGCAGAAAAAGTGACAGAATTTATGATGTTAACTAAAGAGTAAACAAACACAAATATATAGTTGAAAGTGGCACAACAATAAATGTGTCATACATGTAGACAAGCTTGCACTCTTTAAAGAAATACAAATGTAGGATAAGCAAAATACAAAACTATTCCCTTTTTTTCTTTTTTTTTCTTTTGCCTCACGTAACTAAAATAGACTGGATATGTCCTGTCACGAAAGAAGACACAATCGCTGCAGTGAAAAACAGAATTTAATTAGTATGTGTGGAAGTGTATGATTCAGCATTTAAAGACCGTAGTTTGTTCGGCATCGAGGAAGCTTCTAATAATCGCTCTGTCAAGTAGGTCGAGACGAAGTGCTGCGCTGTAGGCACGCTATGGAGATAGGGTTGTTACTTCATTTCTTTATTCATGTTTTCGAAACGCTATGTGAAATATTGTCAAATATTGAAGACAAGAAAAAAGAGAACGAAGTGTGGGCACGAGTGGAGAGCTCGTGCTTGGATGTGTGCCGAACGAACATTTGCTGGTCATGGACGCGTTTTTTTTTTTATCCCTTCGAGTAAGTAAACATTTGTTTTTGCTCCATGCTACCGGCGAAGATACCTTTCTTCTACACGCTAATAAGTTATTGAGTAAAGATAAAAGTTATAATAAGTTATTCCGTAATGACGAGCTATGTGCATCATACTCAGCATTCGTAATAGAATGTAAAACTTTTTTGTTTGAAGTGTGAGTAATTTCTGCTAAGAGAGTAAGGTGCCATTTCTCCACACCAAAAGACCATAACGTAACTGGGGAGAAAAAAGCGCGGTGTAGATCACTAACATCTGAGTAGTTGGTAAAGATGACTGACATCATCTAAGCATGCCGAGTGCCTTACTTAACTTCTTTCTTAACATTTCGCTGTGAATTCCCCAACATATACTCACGAAAAACAATGCCAAATGCTTTAGCCATCCAAAACATCAATCACACAATGATGCAGATGAAGTTTTGAAGTAGACTCGTACGTTGTTTCTTTTCGAACAAAACAGAACTGCTGTGGTTTTTGAACAGTCAATTTGCCTGGAGTTAGCAGTCGACCATGCAAACAAGTCATCTAGTGTTGTGTTTGCTGTTGAAATTGATCCTTTACATAAATGCCTGTGAAAAAGAAGGAAGTGTCATGCGCATATGTGACATATTTGATTGTATTACTTATATTGATATTGTCATTTATGCAAGTGATAAAAAGTAACGGATCCAACCTTGGGATACACCTTCAGCAAGTTTTGCAAAAATCATTGTTCTAAGTTTATATTTACACACTGTTGCCTATCGCTCAAACAACTGGTGATTAAATTCACTACATTTCCTCTAATGCCGTAATATAGCAGCATTTTTAAGAAAGCATTGGGGTTTATCTAGTCAAAGACTTTGGAGAAGTCAAGAAATATGCCTAAGGTAAGTTTTCTGTCCTCTACATTGCCTAATTTGCTTTTGTCGTAACAATGCTACCTCTGTCGACAACCCTGACCTATAACCATACTTAGCTGGAGTAATTACCAAGTGTTTTGCAAAGTTCCACGTTCTTATAGACATTACGTTTTCTATGGGCTTTGAAAAAAGTTGAAGAATGAATATGGGCCTATAAATTTTCAAATCATTTTGTCCCCTGCCTTTAACAACACTAACTTTTGCATGCTTCATACGTTGTGGGATAATATCTGAGCTTGAAATTAGGTTATAAATGTATGTTAGAACCGAAATTGGTAGTTTGGGTTTCATTCGATAAGACAATCTTCAATAACTAAATATATTGGCAAATGACCCCTAAGTGTCTTGTTTACTTTCCCAGAAAACAAGCTTTCACGCGGCCATTTTGTAATAAAAAGGTCCAATAACGTAGCGCTAGTTGTTAAAATGCGAGTTGTTAGCAGTATCACATTTTACAACAACAACGAATCAAGAAACATACGAAATTCTGCCTGTTTAAATGTACTTGAAAGTATGTCAATGTTCAGGTCACAACCTATAGTGATGCATAATAACATGAGAATATGGCGTTGATCTGCTCAAAAAACTAGCTTAAATTTCCATCTTGTGGACGGTACATTACAGCGAAAAGACACTGTCCACATTTCAAATATTCTACTTCAATATTTGACGCACATAAGAATAGGTAATCAATCAGTTCATAATTATTACCTTGTTTAATAAACATGCACACGCCTTCACCTGTTGTAAGCGCCCTCTTCGAGAAAACCGCATTAGGTTCGTCCAAGTGCATGTGAACTATCCAGGTGCCGAGAATCACGTTTACGTCAACATAATCACAGAAAACGAGAAGCCGAGATCACTGCGAAACATACTTGGTCATCCTGTTTGCCTCGTGCTCAATGCATATTAAGATCAATAAAAGTAAGAGAGCCATCACATTTCTCAGCCGCATTATATGCCTTAACTCTGACGGGCTAATGGTAGCAGTGGTCATTTCAGATGCTGTCTTCGCAACAAAACATTGTGCATTAGAAAGTGTGGGTTCACTGCACGCCTTACAGCCAAGTCAAAGGAGCAGATGGTGTGCTCGGGGCTTTTGTACTGTCCGCACAAGTGACGATCCAATGGACAGGAGGCGCGGTACGCCGTCAACTTTCCGTAGCTTGAGAGCTGATGTTAGTGCCAGAAACACAGCTTTTCCATCCGGGGCGTTGCGGATCGAAACGGAATCAAAGCCACCACAGCCGGAATACAGTGGGTGATATCAGCAATGCCTGCGTAAAAGATGCACAGAGCTTGTGAGCACACTTGAAGCCTGTTGCCGCCCTTGCGGCCAAGTGCGCTTCCCTAGGCTACACGTTGGTCTCGTACCCAACTATGGTGGACGGTATCCATTCTTTTGCTTCGTTGTTCACTCCGCAGTTTTCTTTCGGCTTTAATTACACACAGCAACTTTTATAAAACTTGTTGGCAAAAACCGAGTCTGCTTAGTGCGTAGAATGAAAGCATATCCCCGCACCGTGTAGCCCATGAAGCCAATAAAGGATTTGATGTGCTCAGCGAAGTCATGCTCAGGCGCCACGAAAAACGAAACGGTCATGCACAATTATTGCATTGCAGTTGAGAGACAGTTGTGCATTATTCATGCTTGCAAGAGCGGACAAAAAATTTGTGTCCCGAAAGACGAGATGAGGATATCACTATAGATTCGTGTTCATGGAGTAACGGAACAACTTGCTTGTGTGCAATAAAACATCTTCTCTCATTTGCTTACGGTGCTCACTCCCCACAGTGTATACATACTCACGGAATTATAACACAGGCGCTCGAGGGTCATTTGCATGCTTGCGCCATGCAAAATTTTACCGGTTGCACAATGCTGACGCTGGTGTGCTTTCACGTGGAACGCGCGCACGGCGACCGGGCACCACGAAAGAGAAACCAACGGCGCCTGGCCGATCGTGTTTTCTAAACAGTGCGTGGATAAACATTGACACGACATGCCGTATTCAGTGTGTCTAGACAGCGGCGCACTCTTTTGATTGCCTCATTGTCGGCGCGCTGCGGCGATCACCACATTTCATTGGTGCGTGGCCACCCGGAACTTGTTCAGTAAGTTAGAATGATTAATCAAGCCATGACCAAAACACGTCTTTGTGTTAGTAAAGTGCCGATCGTTTAGCTATGAGTCCGACTATAGGTTTGAATGTAGCCCCCGCACTTCACGTACTTAACATAGTTTACGTTACGTGCGTAACAAGCGTGAAGTACGAGTGTTGCCGGTAATCGTCGAGCATTCTTTAGGGCCGTGAGGCTGCGCCGATATTTAACACGAAAGTGTTTTTATGCCGGGGTCTACCATAACTTCGCTTATATATTTTCGCCATGGATATTACGATGGACAATATATCCTAACATATTGCAAAGAATAGACAGTTATAGTTTTCTGTTAGCGTGATAGCGGAGGTTAAGGGAATAGCGTTACCGTGCAGCAAACGCGCGTTGTGGACAGCGTCTTATAGTTTAGCGGGATAGCGTTTAAGTGGTTAACGTGTACCAGCTGGGACGGTGGCACCATATTTCGGGTGGTTAGTAAGTTAAAAAAACAGTGAAAAGGACAGTAAAACGTGAATGTTTGTCTATGCCAACGCACTAAGGATTGTTACAAGTTTGTTTTAGTAATAATAAAAGTAAATGAATATGAACCACGCACCAAACTCCAAAACATTCATGTTGCCAATTTGTTTACGTCGATCTTGTAGTTCGGCCTGGACACGTTCGAAATGGGAAGCTAATTCAAAAACTACGCCAACTTATCCGTAATACTCGGTGATCGAAGCTAACTGAAGGCAAGCGCGAAGCCACTTTAAACAGTCGTTTGCGGCGAACAAACGGAATCTTTCAAAAAATACGCCAAAATCAATTAGAAGTGGGCGTCCGAGAGCGCCGCCATGTTGTACGTACAATACGCATCCCTACGCTACCACGCAAACAGTAAATATGAAAAATAGCGCGTGTACAGTAAGCGGTACGGGTAACGTACGTATCTACGCACGCGTAGTTCGATTCCACAATCACGGCACGCCCGTTATCCTGCTAAGCCTGACATACTATAACTGTCTATTAGAACGACACAGAAAAGATCCGCAGTGGGGCGTCGAACCAGTGACCTCACACTACTCAGCGTGCGACGCTAACCACGAAGCCACAGAGAGAACCTTCTCCACCTTACTAACGGTGAGCCCTTTATATACACCATGTACCGCTGGGGGCCCTAAGAGCTCGGTAACTTCAGGGTGTTTTGTCATTCATAGCTAGCTGGCACGACGGGCACGCGTTGGGCGCTCACGCTCTCAAGCTCGTCGTGCCGCGCCACCTTACGCCTCGCTATGCGCCCATGCCTCCACATGGCGTGGTCCAAGGAAAGTAAGAGGAAAAGAAAGGCAGGGAGGTTAACCAGCCTATAGGCAGCCGGTTTGCTACCCTGCGCATGGGAGGGGGATGGGTAGATGAAAGATCGAGAGGAGAAGAGGAAGAGAGATAAACACAGCACATTCAGCAGCACACACGCGCACACTCAGTCATACTCCAGTCTTGTCTTTCGTGGTGTGTGACATTGCTGTTACAGCCGCTTGTTCAAGTCCGTGTCGCGTAGGAATTTCAACAGAGCTTTTGTCGCCTTCTTTTGCAATGTCTTATCTCGGACACTTGACAGAATAGCGTCCACGGACATTTGGCTGTTGTGGATGCGCGCAAAAACGGATAACAGTGGCTGCCTCTGATTGTCATACAACGGACAGTCGCACGTTATGTGGTGTAGCGTCTCTTCGCAATGGAAGGCATCACATAGAGCGTTGTCGGCCATTCCTATGACGAACGAATAAGATTTTGTAAATGCCACTCCTAGCCATAAGCGATGAAGTGCGGCTTCTCTTCGGCCGAGCCCAGTGGGCATGCGGAGAGCCATCAGGTGGTGTTGACGATTCGTCTCGTTGCTTGGTGGGCACCATAGTGAAAACGTGATTTCACGCGCAAGTCCTCGAAGATTACTGGCTGCATTGGTCCGCGAAAGTGGCATGGCTTATTCTCGTCTACCTTCAAGAGCTGCCCACGTGGCAGTATCGGCATGTTCGTTCCCTATGACGCCGCAGTGACTTGGCAGCCACTGAAACGTCCCATGATACCCTTTGTTGTGTGAAGTGTGGAGAAGGCATCGAATTTCGAAAACGAGCTGTTCGTACGGCCCGCGACGCACTGCTGAGAGCACATATTGTAGGGCAGCCCTTGCGTCGCTGAAAATCGACCATTGTTGCGGTAGTTCCAGATTGATCACACAAAGTGCAGCGCGCAAAGTAGCTAGTTCCGCTGCTGTAGATGCCGTGAAGTGGTCAGTCCTAAAGCTGATGGTAACACCTCCTGATGGGACAACTACTGCACCTGACGAACACCCGTGGTTCGTGGAGCCGTCGGTGCATATATGTACACTGTCTGAATATTTATCGTGCAAAAGAAGAAGAGACAGTTGTTTCAGCACGGGCGATGAAAGCTCAGATTTCCTCCGGATCCCTGGTACACTAAGATGCACTGTGGGGGGGGGGGGGGGGGGTATTGATGGTTTAGATGCAGGAGTAAAGCCCGAGGGAAGTTTCTCGTTGTACTTCACAGTCATTTTATCGAACAATGCTTGGCGTCTCTCTGAAGGCAACAGTGCTAGGTGATGACAGGGAGCACGTGCGAAGTGTCTGATGTGCGTTTTAAGGACTTCTACAACAATGAGAGTTTGTATCAGATAGTCACCAGCAATTGCAATTGTTGCCTCTGTTGACGTACATCTGGGCAGACCAAGGCACACTCTCAGTGCTTGAGCTTGTACTGCCTGTCAAACACGAACTTTGGTCTTGCAGGTATTGCTAAGTACGGGCAAGCTATATCTCAAGAAACCGAGAAACAGGGATCTGTAGAGATCCATCCCCCACGTCTTTCCTGCCAGGAACTTGAACAGTTGAGAAATAGCGGTCAGGCGCTTCTTCATATAGGTCACATGCGGACTCCAACAGAGGTCCGTATCAATAATGATGCCCAGAAACCGGGGGGTTTTGGCGTAAGAAATCGGTCGCCCGCAGATTGAGATGATATAAGGGGTCATTGCTTTGCGAGTGAAGGCCACCAGCGCCCATTTTTCTGGTGATATGCTGAGGCCTTGTTTTAACAAGTAGTTGGCAATCAAAGTTGCTGCTCTTTGAAGCCGGGAACGTATCTGAGGACGTGTGACTGCCGAAGTCCAGACACAGATGTCGTCTGCGTATATTGAGATTTTAATGGTACTTGCAAGTATTCAGCAAGGCCAATTAGTGCAAGATTGAATAGCGTCGGGCTAAGAACTCCGCCTTGAGGAACACCCCTGGAAGTATAGCGTCGCGTAGTTGGGCCACCTTCTGTTAACACAAAGAATGATCGTGCAGCCAGGTAACTCGAACTCCACCGAAAGACTCGGCCACCAAAGCCAACCACTGCAAGAGCACCCGAAATGGCTTCATGTAGTACATTTTCATACGCGCCTTTCACATCTAGAAACAAAGCTGTAGATAGTCGCTTACGGGATCTTTCGTGCTGAACGTACAAAACTAGATCAACGACATCGTAATGGAAGAGCGGTTGCGTCGGAAACAAGCCATAGAATTCGGATAAATCTTGTAGTATTCAAGCTACCACTCTACCACTCCAAGCAGCCTAGTATCATTCGTTCCATTATCTTCCCTACGCAGCAGGCCAGTGCTATTGGGCGCTTTGAGGCGAGTTCGAGTGGGGATTTGCCCTGCTTCCAGATGGGCGACCAGCGGCTTACTTTCCAGTCGTCAGGAACATTGACATCCTGTCACGAGATGTTGTAAAGGCTCAACAGTTCTCTCCTTGCATCTTTCCCAAGGTTGCACAAGACCCGGTACGGACTAAGGTTGTACGGCGGGCTTGCTGGTTATTCATGTTGTTCGAGGTATAGCGCATCCAGGACGGGACAGAGAAGAAGACACAGAACACATACATGGCGCTACATACTCGGTACGGAATACCATCTGGGCCCGGAGAAGTTGAACGCCTGCAGGGAGCTAGTGCGGCCTCGAGCTCCTCCATTGTAAAAGGGAGGTCCATGTGGTAGTTACGGGAACGGTGGACGTCACCTCTCACTGGAAAATCTGGACGAGTGGCTTGGTTGGCCATCTGCGCTCAGAAATCTTCTGCGACATCGATGTCTTGCCTCCCTTGAAATAGCGCGAGTGCTTCGAATGGAAAACACTTTTCCGTACACTCTAAAAACTTTTACACTCAGAAGGGTGTATTTTTGTCCCATGAACGACACCCTCTAGGGTGTCTAGGAACACCATAAACAATAAGTTGTTTAGAAAAACCCCGGAACCGTAGGGTGTAAACGAACGTTACACCCTACTTTGAAAGGTGTTTATGAACACCCCTAAACTATGGGTGTTGGATGAAGCTACACCCAAGCGAGTGGGGTGTAACACTAAAAACCTCCTTGAAACAATGGCAGTTATATGGATAAGCATACTTGATCGAATGAAGTGCAATTATGAACTTTTATGAACAATTTATGAACTACTTCAGTAATTCATAAAATGATAAAATAAGGTGTAGTAGACACTTCATAACTGTACGTGCACTGGGAATTCCAAGAGAGTTTAAAGCAGTTAATGCTATACGCACAGACGTTCTTTTTCTCACAGCACGACTGAAATGCCCATTGAGAAGGAAAGCCTAGCTAGCAAATGAGAAGGTGATGAAAATGAGGCTCAACTATGCTATTGCGTTCCACTCTAAAAGGCAAAGCCCAAGCATGCTACAAGTTTTGGAACTGTCATTACAGATGTCTACAATTACCTCAGAAAGTTGGCCTCTGTGCATAAATTTGATTTACATTAGCCTAATAACTACTGGCCAATATTAAGTACTAACATCCCTTCCAATAAATGTCTCAAAAACATAATACACCCACACCTCCTTTAATTCTTGAGTCCGATTCCGTGCTAAGTATTTATCAGCATGGATGCCATAAAGCAGTGTGAAATGCATCTGCTATGTTTTAGTAATGACTTATTCATTAATGCGAATCTTGAAATTCACACTGACTGCATATATTTCAATTTTGCTAAAGCATTTCACTGTCTCACACAAGCTACTTATCTTCACAATTAACCACTTGAACATAAACCCTGGTGTAGTTGCATAGATTAAGAAATTTCTAACCAGTTAGCAGCAGCCAGTTAGAGGCAGATAACGATTTTTGTTCAAACAATTTTGCTGTAACATCTGGTGTTCAGCAAGGGTCCATTACTGGCCTCTTATTATTGTTAATTTATGTTAATGATATTCCACTTTGCCCTCTAAATGTCTAACTGTCTGGCTATTTGGAGACGACTGGGTACTTTAGCAGAAAATTACTGATTACACTGTTTATTTTAAGCTGCAAAAGTGACCTAGATAGAGTATCGGGACGATGCAATAAATGGGTTATGACAATAGAGCTAAATGTATAAGCACCCGAGTTTTTTACCACATTACAACGAATTGTCCGCATACTTCATAAAACCTCAGTACATTGTAAGTTAGAGTAAGCTGGCGCCTTATGGGATCCCACTAATATGACTTGCATTCAAACTCTTACAGTTGTTCTAAATCGCACAGCATGTTTCACTTTAATAAATTATTCATATTACTAAAGCCACAAAGTTCATCATTACAACACTTTAAAAGAGGCTTTAGTTTATCCTTGTTGTTACACATCACCAAGGAGAAATCATTGCTATAACGTGGACCCAGCTACCATCGTATCGCACAAAAGCGTGTAATTATTGTTTTGCTTTGAGAACACGCGTCCCCCGGAATCACCTTCTCGCCACGACTGCTACCATAACAGAAGATCAACAGGTTAGGGCTGCTCTACAAAATACTTTGAAACATTTTCTATGCTAACTGTACATCTAACTCTTTCTCCCACGACTCATTTCAATAGTGGCTTATAGCCCTGTAAGTATTTTTAATAAATAGGTAATAAATAAATAAGTATACCCCTTGTGCTTTGAATTGTCAAAAAAGTGTCACGTAATGTTGAACTGACAAAAAAAGAAGAGCCACTTACTTTTTAAAGTGATGATAATACAAAAAAGTATAATACCATACACATAGTTCCAGTCGCACTGTATTTCTTAATATCATGGCATGAATTCGTTTCAACAAGAGGGAAATATGCCATATTATGGTGCAAACACACTTTTTTTTACAGTAAAGACTGTTTTTCAAGAGAACTTACGGCTTTCATGAAGGATCTGCAGTATCTTGCAGAAGACGCCTTCATGAGACTTGCCATCAGGGTGCGTGATTAGGACATCAACATCCCCGCACATGGCTCGGCCTCTGCGATAGGAGCCACACGGAATCACCTCGAGTGCAGGCTGGATTCACAGGGCTGCTTTCTTCACCTGCAGTGACCGCACTGTTAAAACATCAATGGTTAAAAGGTTATCTCACGCTCTTGACATACTGTGTCTGCAATCAACTCTGCTTCTGCAGACGGTATCTTCTCAAGAAAGTCATGAAAGTGCTTGAGCCCGATTTTCTGCTGGCTGCTCAGATTTCCTTTGGCAGCAAGTGCTTTCAATGAACGAAAACCCTTGCAGCATAAAAAGAAAGAGGGAAGAGAAAGAAAGAGAGTACCGCCACATTCTTGTTTGTCCCGACGCAGACAGTGGAAATTTTTAAGGGCTTGTTTTTATTGTTAGACACAGTAGTAATGAGTAATAAGAGACAATAACACCAGAGAGAGCATGGGGGCTGTTATTAGAAGTACTTGCAATGTAAATGTGAAGAAAGAAAAATGAAACAACAGATAACTTGCCACCAGCAGAATCCGAGCCTGCAACCTTCAAATAATATGTTCGATGCTATACCACTGAGCTACGGTGGCAATTATCCCTCCGTCCGCTTTGTAGGTTATATATGTGTATGTAAATGTGAGAGCTTCATTCAGTGCCACTTGTTGTCATTGAAGCAAGTGTGCAACACTCTTTTTGACTGTTTTGGTGTCACATAGTACGTGAAATTATTACGAGATGGCAGCTGACCGCTAGTCATTCGCATTCCACCTCAAGGCATCAAGGCTGCCAGAACTAGACCCTCGCTATGAATGAACGTAAGGGCTAATTTTCATTGTTAGACAGTAATAATGAGAACTAGCAGATAATAATGCCAGGGAAAGTATGAGAGCTGTTATTAGAAGTAATTGTAATGTAATGTTGAAAGTTGAAAGAAAGTTGAAATTTATTTCACCACAACAATACACCGTGATTTACACAAACAAGAAACAATTGTGGCATGGAAAGTAGGAAAAAAGCTGCGCTATAGCAGCTTGACTAGCCCCACTTCCCATTTGTACAAGGCAACAGAAGCAATGGCACACCAAACTACATACAGTGCTCACGTATGATTGAAAGAAAAAAGAAAAGAAAATAACATTCTAGTGGTTGTTTATGAAGTACAGAATAGATGCACACTTGGGTGTTTACAAACAAACAATTTTTGGGAAAAAAGGCAACCATTATAAGACGCTATAACAGAAAGGGGTACACTTAAAATTTCATGCATTTACAAGTACTGGGTGTAATTTTTCTGGGTTTATAGCTCCTTATACAAACAGGTTTAATATATCACTACTTGAAAGGAGACGCCATTGCTGTTCTGTGAGCTTGAACTTATTTAGTATATGGGGAACAGAGTGCTTTAGCATTTGGAGTCCGTAATTTGTTCGCGGTCGGGGGATGTGCCAGTGTTCAGAACTCCGCATCGGACGCAACAAAATTTTCGGCTGTAAATGTGCTAAGCCTCTGAGGTTTGCGCAATTCTTTCGAATTTCAGACCTCAAAGACAACAACAAGTTATGTTCATATGCAACACAAAATTTTAAAACTTTAAACTTGACAAAGAAATGGGATGTGTGTTCTCTGTAACCTATATTTGCAACAACCCGCAAAGCGCTTTTTTGAAGTGTATACAACTTTTGTTTTGATGTTTCAGTTCCAGAAGCCCATACCAACTGACAATAGCGTAGATGAAAACAAAAAAGCGTATTAAAAATAAGAAGTTTCTGGGGGAGCGGTAGAAACGACTGACACCTTCTCAGCACGCCAAGGGCTTTTCTTAGCTTAATACACAATTGTTCAGTGTGAGAATTCCAGAACATATGTTGATGAAAGATGACGCCCAAAGTTTTGACAGTCTCTGAAAGTTCGATATTGAAATTATTTAGCATCAGTTTTTGTGTGTACGTACATGTTATTCCTTTCGCACGGAAAAGAACGGCCTTGGTTTTAGAGCTGTTGATCTGTAACGAATTTCGGCAGGACCATTTCGAAAAATTGACTAACGTTTTATTAGCTGCTGTAAATGTAAACAAAAAAAGTGGACAAAAAGATGACTTGCCAACGGCAGGAGCCGAACCTGTGACCAAGGAATAACGCATCCGGTCCTCTACCACTGAGCTGCAGTGGCGTTCATCCCTCCGTCTACTTTAATATGGTATGTATGTGTATGGAAACGTGGGAGTTAAAGTCAGCACCACATGTCGCCACTGTACCGAGTATGGAGCACTCACTGCAATATATACCCTACAAAGTTGACCATATATATCCTGTAGCTCAGTGGTAGAGAATCCGACACAATATTCGAAGGTCGCAGGTTCGGATCCTGCCAACGGCGAGTCATCTTTTCTTCCAATTTTCTTCTTCTATTCACATTTATATTACAATTACTTCTAATAACAGCCCCATACCTTAAGTGGCATTACTGTCTGTTAGTTTTCATCAACACAGGCAAGTTATTCTAGCAGAGGAGAACACACCTGTGTAGACAGCAAAACACTGCCCGCATACTTGGCAAATTTAGGCATCAATCTATATATGAAGCTGCTATGGAAAGAGTCCAAACTCACCTGCTGACCCACTTTTGTGCTGTTGCTGGTCCAGCACCCCAAATTTTTGTGGACAAGTTCCGTGCAACAAGATTATCCTGGCTTTGAAATTCTTCCAACATTTGAAGCCTGCCCTGCTGAACAATCTCCCATATCTTGTCTGCCAGCCTTTTCCCTACATTAGACAGGGCCCTGGCTTCCTATCAGTGGAAGAGAAACTTCAGCAATATATACTTGCAGCAACTGCTTTGAAATGGAGACACTTACGGGCATGGGGCGAGGAAAAAAATAATGACACCTTAGCTGATTCTAACATTGCTTTGTACATGAAATTATTCCTATCGAGAAAAACGATTTTTTTATTGGTAAATTTCCCCTTCACAAAACCAAAAACATAACTTTTGCCTAACGAAGGCTCCTGATAAGCGAGAAAAGTGCACCAATGAAATGCAGGTTGTGACACACTTTGAAGTTTCTGCAATAAAGGGCCAGTAAACAGGCTCCAAATTTTTTTTACACCTCCCAAACAAGCTTGGTAATTCGTAGAGTAGACCGCAGTGATCACATTTTCTGAATATTACGGAGCTGCGCGCCGCGCACAGCCTCCATTTCAAACAACTATCCCTATGCTCTTTTCCTACGTCTGACCAATCTCCTTGCATGCGTAGTGACGACAACTTGGTGACGTGACGCAGCACGCAGCTTGCTCTAAACCAGGTCTCAACAAACAGTAGTGAAGTCAACGACAGTTCCTGTTCCCACCCGCAGCTACGACAGAGCTATTCAATCACAGGAGTTGCGAAACTACCCATAGGTTTCATGCATCGAAACTTTTAAAGCGGGACACTTAACTGACCCAGTCTTAGGAAGTGAGCAGAGATTCACGCCACCTGCTAATAGGCACACCCACTATTAAGCGCATTATTTTTGTTTTGTCTTGTTGCACCCGGATGGTGAGGCAGTATGCTCCCAAAAAATTGAACTCCAGAAAAATCAGGCCAACTTAATGTCCGGGTTTAGGAACGCAGTTTTGCTGCAAATTGTTGTCGGCTGCAAATCAAGCGACTGGGCTGTGGAGAAGCATCGGCACCGGCTAAACAGAAAACAACCAGGCATCGCAATAAGCGGAAGTGGATTGCGACTGATTGATTTCGCCGATGACGTGAATCGCTGATGCCTTGTCACATTGCCAAAGTGGGCGGAGTCACGACGGGACACGCCTTCCCCTTCCTCTGAAGGAGAAGGGTGGCGAGACCGCGTGAATATTTGAAACCAGCTGAACACAATGTTGTAGCCCTTGTAACTTTTTCCAATATAGCACGCTTTCGAAAAATTCTTGCGGCAGCATGTTCACGAAATAAAAGTGCACATATTTCTCTTTACAATAATTTTCGAGCCTAGGGGTTGTTTACTGGCTCTTTAACTAGTCATAGTGCCACATATTTTGACAGTGTCTACTGAGGCCTACATAGTTCTAAATTGGAAAGATGAAGAGCATCGCCCTACGAGGAAGATTAATACACCAAGTTTCGGTAACTTTCGTTGGCACCTGAACAAAATGAAACACTTTGAGATCTGTGATCTCACGCTGACATTTGTATACAGACATTACGGCATGAAATTTAAAGATAAAACTCTGACCTTCATTTTATATTCTATCAATAAACTTATAAAGGCAAAATTACTACAGTAGAGTTTTAAACAATTATTTATATATCAAAACTAATTCTTTATATTTAATGTCCCTTTAATGTGCAGTGTGCTTGATTGGGCTGGTTGGCACATAATAGATGACTTATAAATAAAACACTGCTTAAGACAGAATGGGATAATCATGCAGACAAGGTGCTGAACTAACAACAAAGTTTATTGCAAAACAACTGCAATATATAGAAAGCAGGTATCTGTACAAAATTACGAAACACAAGCAAAAATGCACATACATGTGATAAAGGCCATACAACAAAGATAATCAGCTCGAGCATATTATCAAGAATCTATCACGCTGTTGCCGCCTTTATATAGGTAATTTCACTGCAGTGAAGGATTATAAAGGGAATACTCGCATGCCATATCTATAATATGCTCGAGCTTATGTTTGCTTATTACAGCTTATGTTTTTTTCTGCACAGATACGTGCTTCCTATCTATATATGCAGTTGTTTTGCAATGAACCTTGCTTGTAAGTTCAGTACCGCGTCGGTGTTTTTATCTCGTCCTGTCTTAAATGCTGTGTTAGTCTTCATCCATTTAATGTGCCGAGAGTTGGCGAAACCAGTGGTTTTAAGCTAATATTAACAGCAACCGTGCAAATGTCCTCACCATACTGCTCAATAAAAATTACATATGAACATGAACATAGACAAATGGCTTTCAAAAGTGAAAAATGTGAATCCTACAGGGCATAACAAAATCCACAAGAGAGTAACTAAAAGCTGCAAAGCGAACCTGAAATAGGCATCTCAAAAAGAAGAAATCTTTGCAGTTGAAGAAAACAAACAAAGTTCAAGACAAACTTCTTTTTATGATGCTTGCTCTACCACCTGATCTAACCAGGAGATTATCAGATAACAGTGTGTGGTGGAACTGATAAGACAACATGGAGCACAAGAATATCCATTATCTAAACAGAAATTCAATGAATAGAAGAAGTTTCATGAAAAGGGGAAATTGGCACTGATCCTAAACAAGCAAGGATGTCATTTCAGTGACTTATAACATGGAAAAAAATCACAAATTTCTGACAGGACACAAGATGTAAAAGGCACAATAACAGCGCTGTTGTCTTGCCTTCTTTGTCTTGTGTCCTGCCCAAATTCTGTGCAGTTGTTTCCAAGTTATAAGCACGAACCATTAAGCTCGAGCCTCGACCCTCGCAAGGTTCATTTCAATGACAGTACTCACTTTAGACGCAGATGAATGCTGCATACATCAAAGCACAAACTGAACAAGATATATTGTGATCTGAGACTCATTTATGTTTATGCTTAACATTTATTGTATACATGGATGAAAATAATGCGAGAAAAATGAGCAACGGGAACATAGAAAGAAATTAAGGTTTGAGCTAACAATGGTATGAATTTATACAACACTCTTCAGTTTGGGGTGTTCATATGGGTAAAAATACCTCTTTTTTGAAAAATCAACAAGTGCCGACTGATGCATACGTCTCTCATCTGACCAATCTGAAATCACTCTAAAGGTTTCTTGCGTAATCTTCATTGCTTTCGAGGCACACCACCAAGGCGTTTTACAATTCAAAATTTGGCCTCGCATTCTGCCATTAGATTATGTGCCTGTAGTAGGGAGACAAAAATACATCTTTGTGTTCATCAGCTAGAACAATTGAGCGCATTAGTTGAGATTTATATGCTTTTGTAACTCATTTCTCTTTTGTCAAGTATTCATGTGGTTTCATTAACACTGCTAACTCTATGTCAGAACAAACATTTACTGAAATAAAGTGAATTAGAATCGAAGAAATAAGAATATATCTGTGTGAACTTTGCTACAACCCATACTTTGGTGCCGTTGTTGTTAAATAGTGTACTATAAGTTGTATTCCTACCTACGTTATTACCTCCCTTGTTGTGATCTCGGTTGGATGCCGTTTTTGCTGCATGATGGCTTTTTTATAACCTAGTGCTCTCCAGTGATCCTTAGTGCTTTGATAAGTTTCAACCATGGCCTGTAATAGAACAACCACGGTTTGTCAGAAAGCTCACATGGTTGGTGCAATAGGCATCACCTCCAACTGGTCTGTTATGTGGGCATTCTTCTTCACAAGCACGTCTGTGGAGGGAACTGCACAAACCCACTTGTCCTGGATCCAAACATTAGAGTGAAAAGATTATATATATTTATAATTACTGGGCATACACTCAACACTTGGAACATGCACAAGCAACACTAAAGAATTCCAATATGGAGGACAACATGTGAAATAACAAATACCTACATAATTAAATCGTCCACACGGTCTCACAGATTCCACTTAAACTATAACTCAGCATTTTAAGTATGCCTGATATAGTTTGTGTTTGATTTCTAACATCAGATAATCAACTTGCATTGTGTGGCGAACCTTCTTATGTTTAGGATCATTAATTAGACTATATGCTTATTTCTGTTGTTATTGTGCAATGTCAGAAATTGCACTAGTCATATGTTATAATACTACGACGTTCAGCGGCCTGCGTGCCAAACTGCAATCGGGATCAGTGGCCTCTTCAAGCTGCACAGCCTTAGCCTCTGCTCCCACTCCTGTAAAACCACAGAGCAAATAAACTTCAAACACTTAACGATCAATGCGCAGGTTGGACGTACCGAAACCACAGTTTTTTGCATCACTGAGGATTCCTCGCCCCGAGACGCAGCAGGCTGATCTACGCAATCTGCAAGCTCAAGTTTCGCTCGCTCTGATGAAACACTACTGTCGCTGCACGTACTCGGCGATGACTTCCAGGGCAGTTCGTGCGTCGTTGTTTGCATTAATGAGCTGTTCTTCAAGCACTCGCTAAGCCACGTGCACTTCACAATTTTCGCAGCTGTAGGCAAGTTTACTGTATCCAATATTTTGAAGAAACGGTCTCTTTCCAACGACTCCGACACGACTATGTGCGTGGCCTGTTTTTCGTCGCCCACAACTGTGGCCCCGAGCTCAACCACTTTGCTCTTGTAGAGTTGCACCCGTGGGCCTCCAATACCTGTAGGCACAATAAATATGCGCGCTCCTGAAAACATTGTATTGATGTGTCAACCCGGTCAGGCACATTGACGGGCGTTCACGAACAGTGACATCACCCCGCCAAATTTTAGCTGTTTCAACCCCGGCTGTTCTCAAATGACAGCTATTGTAACATAATTATCTACGTCACGACGCCACACTCAAAACGTTTAAACGAGAAACCACAAAAGAATACGCTAAAACCTCCACACAACAGCCGCGCTAGTACACAAGCGACTGTAGCCGCGCGCGACATACTTGTATCACGTGATCATGTACTCAGTACCTAGGGCAGAGCCTAGGGACCTAAGGCACCTAGGAAACTATGAATGAAATAATTTCAGTCAGTTTCAGTGAAGGGGACGGTTATCGAATTAGGTGTGGAGGGGTCAAAGGTAGGATATTGATGGTCGAATAGCGTCAGTATTATTCTGGTATCAGTGCTTCTTATTTCATCGTGTCCGTCTTCGGTAAATGTTCATAATCGCTCTCGCATGAGAGATAGTCGATCCCTTTTGCACCACTCAATGATAGAGCTGTAACAGAACGATCAATGTTTGAATAACCGCCGACCGCGCAAAGTGAGCATGGTACAGTCCGCCTAAACATATGATACAGTAACTGGTTGATACCCACCTAAACATACATGTGGCGAGTGCCTGCGCGCTAGCGATACGTTTATGCCGACAATGAATAGGAAAGTTAAAGCCTTGTTCAGCGCATATAGTTTTGAAATCTCTTTATTTAGGAAAATACTCTCCCTTCCACTCGGACGCGCGTTTCCCTCCTCGGTTCTCCTCGCACACGCAGCCCCCGCGTCTCAGCCACTCAAATGAGCACAATAATACTAATAAAAAAAATCCACGCATCTCCACGAATCAAGTGAGCGAAGCCAGTGGGGTACGATCATTATCTCGCATGTTTCGACTACGCCAGTGACACTATAGGGGGGGGGGGGGGGTGACACGGGTGGGCTGAAGCCTCCTCCAGAATTCTCGCCTGCCCCCTTCGTTCGCCCCCCTCCCCCCACACCCCAAAAGCAAGCGTTGTCAAAACACAACGCGTAAGCTTTGCGCCTCCCTGTCACGCGCCCCTGAAGAAACGGAATTGTCGTTTTTGACCCCCCCCCCCCCCGCCTCAGAAAAAAAAGATCCTTGCGCAAACAAGTTCCACACATAAGGTCAGTTCACACTGAGGCAAATAATTACACATATGAAACAAGCTAGCTAAATATTACACATGTCCTTTAGCGTGAAGGCGACACCACGTAGGTCAATAGTTTCATAAAATATTTGATTCTTCAAGAAACTTCTTGAAGGCGACAAGTGCTGTTTTTTGAAATGTGCAGTTGGCCATGGACCTAGTATTTCCATCACTGTGAAAGGCCACCTATATATAAAAGTTGCAAACTTGCTCGTAATACTTTTTAATGTGTCTCATATTTTGGGCCCTCCAGAAGCAGCTGACGTACATTTTGGTCAAGGTGTACGCAGGAGCAGTCTGTACTAGGTAAACGTTTTATCCTGTGCAGGAAATGTCGCATAAATGCTGTACGAAGCCGTGGGCGGTGGACCAATGTTTCAAATCTCCTGTTTACTTTTTAACTCCAATGGAATGCTTAGCTTTATGCAAGGGTCTATTAAATATAATTTTGAACTTTTAGATTTTTTGTCGAACCATTTGAATTTGGTGACGCTACAGGTTATCTGTCTAAGGAGTAGACGCATTTCTGTGCGTGAAATTGGCAGCAAAATTCTTCCTTCGTTATTGTGGGCCCTATTTGCCGCGGCGTCGGCTGCAGTGTTTTCTGGAATATTGTAGTGACCTGGTATTCATTGAAATGTGATCTCGTGGTTCATTTCTCTTGCTTATGCGATTTCTTTTAAGGTCTCATACAATAGGGAAGCGTTTAGAAAGAGTTTTCTATCACTTTGCAGCGACGCTAGAGCAGCCTGCGAATCCCTAAAAATGACCCATTTTTGTGCCTCTTTTCCGGATGTTATGACGCGTAACGTGGATAACAACAATTGTATCTGACGATGCTAGCTCTTGTGCACTTAGAGCCGTACTCTTACTAGACCAACATAACGGCGAAAGGCATCCGGTCGCTTTTGCATCAAGTGCTCTCACCACTGCAGAGCATAAATACAGCCTAATTGTGAAGCAAGTTCTGGCTGTTGCGTGGGCTGTCCAAAGATTCGAGGAGTTATTGTGGGGCCTCAAGTTTATCATCGAGACCAATAACAAACCATTTGCCAAGCTGCTTGGTTCAGCTGACCTCGACGTCATGCCTACAAGGGTACAACGTTTCCGGATACGACTGATTCCACACCAGTTCTCTACCAGATATGTACCAGGCTAATTCCTAGCCACGACGGACACTCTGTCCAGGGACCGTCAAGTCTCACCCAGTTTCAGCAAACAACGTGGAAGTATCCCAGGTACTTGCGGCTCTCCCTTCGACTTTGGCAGCACGTCTGGATAACTTCAAAGCCCAGCAGACTTTGGATAGATACCTACCCTAACAGAATACTCTACTAGCCCAGACATGATTGGTTACCCCTGTAGCATGGCTGAGTCACTCCGACGTCACCAGCTATTCCTTTAAAATCACGTGACCGGCTACGTCACCATTCTTGCCTATATCTACTTCGTTTCAACGACAATAAACGTTGTTCATCACCCGACTGCAGGCCCGCTTACATGGTGGCAGCGGTGCCTAGCTGAAATGGCCACGCCGCCAGCGATTTTTCCGTCAACAATCTTGGCGCCGCCAAAGCCGCTGGACACATCGCGCAACACCTGGCTTGCATGGAAAACTTGGAAGAGTGAGTTCGCGCTATTTTCCACTGCTACCCAGTTGACGAAGCAAGCGAAAGAAGTGCAAGCAGCCACGTTGCTAGTGATTATTGGCGAAGAGGCAAGGAAGGTATACAACACCTTCACGTTTGAGGCTGAAGAGGACAAAAATAACGTAGACGTCTTAATTGCCAAGTTTGCAGAGTTCTACAAGCCAGAAACAAACTTGACCTATCATGAATTTTTATTTGGGTTTAGAAACCAAAGGGAAGGGGAACCTTTCAATGAGTGGCTGACGAAGCTACGAATGTTAGCCACAAACTGTGAATTTGGGGTAATGGAAGATCGGATGCTGCGCAGTCGTATTATTCTGGGTATTCGTGACAAGAACCGGCAGCAGAAACTGATTGCGGAAAACCCTTCATTCAAGAAGACTATCGATATCTGTCGCACGCAAGAGCAAGGAAAACAGCAGTTTCGTGAAATCAGTGAAGCCGCGGAGACAGCGCAGGACACGGCAGTTAACGCTGTCGCAAAGAAAGGGGATGCCTGCGGCAGCTGCGGCTATCGCGCACACCGCGGCGAAAGATGCCCCGCCACCGGTAGAACATGCAATAAGTGCGGAGGATTGAACCACTTTGCCCGAGCATGCAAATCGGCAACGCCTTCGCGAACCGTTCCTTGCAAGAAGAAAGAACTACGGGAATGATGCGCAGAAGACGACATTTTTTTTTCTGCAAACATTAACGGTGAGCACGGTCAACACAGACCACTGGAACGCGACGGTGGACATTGAAGGCCAACCAATAATTTGCAAATTAGACACGGGGGTTATTGTTGCGTCATTTCAAGAAGGAACGTTGCAAAGCTACCGGATCTACCAGAGCAGGCTTGCCGAGTCGCGCTAACAGCATTTTTCGGCCACAAGGCAACCGCGCAAGCAAAAGTGCACCTGCAGCTTTCAGCCAATGAGAGGGTGATCCACGAAACATTCTAGATCATAGAGCAAAGTGTACCAGTGACTCTGAGTGGTTCAGCAGCCGAACGCCTTGAATTTATCCGCCGGGTACAACACATTGACGTCGATCAACTTTACCAGCCAGCCCAACCTTTCGCAGATGTCTTCACAGGACTGGGTGTGCTCAAGGACTACGAGTACGAAATAAAACTCAAGCCCGGCGCCGTGGGTGTCGTCGTACCAGCTCGAAGGGTGCCCGTGGCCCTGGAGGACAAGACTAGAGCGGAAGTTTAGCGTATGGGGGATCAGGGCGTCATAACAAAGGTAACTGAGCCTACAGAATGGTCCAGCCATATGGTTACCGTTGTTAAAGGAGACAAAGTTCGAATTTGCCTTGATCCAACATCGCTCAATCAAGCCATACTCCGTGAAAACTATCCCATGCCAACGTTAGAGGATGTCGCTCCTAGGCTTGCCGGAGCAAGATTCTTTTCTCCGCTTGATGCAGTTTCAGGGTTTTGGCAAATTCGGCTTAGCGAGTCGAGCTCCAAACTTTGCACCATGAGCACTCCATATGGTCGCTATCGGTTCCTTCGCATGCCGATCGGAATAGCTTTGGCCCCAGAAATATTCCAAGCAGCAATGCACCGCGTTTTGGAAGGGTTGTCCTGTGTGGCAGTTGTGATGGATGACGTATTAGTATGGGCAAAACTAAAGAAGAGCACGACTGCAACCTAAAACTTGTGTTATCCTGGTGTCAACAGCACAACCTCCGACTTAACCCCAAGAAGAGTGCGTCGCTGCAGCCGGAGGTCCGGCATCTGGGACACATACTCACTACAGAAGGCCTACGCCTTGATCCGGAGAGGGTACAAGACATACTTGGAATACCGGAACCGAAGAACAAGAAAGAACTGCAGGTATTTGTTGGTACGATGAATTTCGTGCAGCGATTCATTCCCAACATGTCACTGGTTACCGCTCCGCTTCGAACAGTGTTGCGTAAAGACATTGCATGGGTTTGGACGGAGACGCAGCAAAAGAGTTTGGAGACCTTGCGTCAATCCTTGACGAAAGCACCCATTTTGGTTTCTTCAACCCTAAAAAGCCTTTCATTCTCTCGGTTGACGCAAGCCAATTAGGAGTCGGCGCAGTTCTCATGCAAGACGGCCACCCCATCGCTTTTTCGTCCCGGTCACTCACAGAGGCGCAACAAAACTATGCACAAATTGAGAAGGAAATGTTTGCGATAGTGCATGGTTGCACGAAGTTCCATGACTATGTTTTTGGTCAGGCAGAAGTGATTGTAGAGACCGACCACAGGCCTTTAGTACCAATATTTAACAAGCCGCTGCATCAGTGTCCCCTTCGCTTGCAACGCATGAGGCTGACCTTGCAGCGCTATCCGATCAAGCTGGTTTATAAGCCAGGCAAAGATCTTTTTCTTGCTGATGCTTTGTCGCGTTTTCCGAGCACAGTGAGCATGTGTGAGGAAACTGCGCAGTTTCAAGTAAATGTGCTAGAATTTGTTTCAGCCTCGAAACCCCGTCTAAAAAGTATTCTCGCAGCAACAAACAGCGATACCGTTCTCTAAAAGCCGCGGGAATATGCGCTAACCAGTTGGCCTGACAAGAAGCACGAGGTTCCAGAAGCCATCCGCCCATACTGGTCTTATCAGGAGGAGATACACGCACAAGACGGCCTTCTATTTCGCAGCAACAAGGTGATCATACCAAGTTCGATGAAAGCAGAAATATTGGCTATTTTGCACGTCGCACACCCCGGAGCCGATAAGATGAAGGCGCGGGCACGAAGCGTCATGCTCTGGCCCTGCCTGGCAAGCGACATAGAGCAATTTTGCCGAAACTGCAAAATGAGTCAGAAGCATCTACTCCGAAACGCAAAGATGCCGCTTTTGAGCCATGAGGTTCCAAACTTGCCCTGGAAAGCTGTAAGAATGGACCTATTCTTTTACGGGGGCCGATAGTTTGCTATTATTGTCGATTTCTATTCTTTCTTTTTGAAATAAGGGAATTTCGCCATACGACTGCTAATCAGCTGAAGTCTTGGTGCGTAGAACTTTTTTCGGTTCATGGATTACCGCTTGAACTGTGCAGCGACAATGGGCCGCCATTTAACAGCACAGAATTCAAAGACTTTTTATATGGGCTCGGCATTACCCACGTAACGTCAAGCCCATATAATCCGCGCTCAAATGGTATGACAGAGAGGGCCGTGCAAGAAGCAAAAAAGCTAATAAAGAAGTGCTCTCTTAGAACACCCGATTTCCACATGGCTCTGCTTGAATGGCGTAATACACCGCGAGATTCTGTTTTGAAATCCCCTGTGCAGAGACTGATGGGAAGACAGACGAGAACCCTGCTGCCCGTACCCTCAAGCCACCTGGTGCCGGAAACTGTGCCCAACCGAGCCGTCCATAACCGTCTCCAGGAAATCCGCCAACGCCAGAGGATCTACCACAATCGCCGATCCAGGCACCTGCCACCTCTATCACCTGGCCAGAGGGTGACTACATACGATACCCATGAAAAGACTTGGACACCTGCGGTCGTTCTAAGGCCAGCTGAGACGCCGCGCTCCGTGGTGGTGAAGACGGAAGAGGGCCAGGAAATTAGACGCACACGCGAGCATCTGCGAGACGCACCTACACATCCCGAAGAAAGACCTCGTGACGGGTCCGAACTACTAGACGACGCCCAGCCCTCTCAAGAGCTACGGAGAAGCACAAGGCCACGCCGGGAGCCCTGCCGCTACCCATAACCAGAAAGACCTGTGTAATTATTTGCTTCCCTAAGAAAAGAGAGATGTAGCATGGCGGAGTCACTCCGACATCACCAGCCATTTCTTTGAAATAACGTGACCTGTTACGTCACCATTCTTGCCTCTATCTACTTCGTTTCAACGACAATAAACGTTGTTCATCACCTGACTGCAGGCCCGCTTACAACCCCTTAACATGTTTACCTTTTGGGAATATCGTAGAAAGTTCTCTGTCTCTGAAGGCTGGTTAGTGATGGGTGAAAGGCTTATGGTACCAAATGTTTTGTGCAAGAACATGCTGGAATGACTGCACGATGACCATCAAGGCATCAACCGGTGTTTGGCTTTAGCCAGAAGTTGGCTCTGGTGGCCTGGCATCACTAGCCAATTCAAGACAGCCATATCCAACTGTCGACCTTGTGCTATTACTAGAATCTAGCCGGCTGAGCCTCTAATCAACACCAAGGCTCCCTCCTCACCTTGGGAGCAAGTCATCATATATTTATTCCATATGGATGCTCAAGATTTCTTGCTAGTAGTGGACTGCCACTCTAGATATCCGGAAGTAATTTCACTGCGATCCACGTGGGCTGATGCGGTCATCCTCGCAACGAAAAGCATTTTTGAACGACATGGCATTCCAGATACCGTGATCAGCGACAATGGGCCACAGTTTGCTTGTACAGCATTTCGGAACTTTGCCGAGGTATATAGATTACGGAACATTACAAGTAGCCCCATTATCCGCAATCTAACGGGGAGGTAGAGTGAATGGTTCATACTATTAAGGGCATATTAAAAAAACGATGCATCCCTTCTTAACCTTACTCGCTTACCTAACACCTCAGACATCTGCGGCTATAATCCAGCTGAGCTCCTGATGGTACGCTCCCTTCGAACGCGCATCCGAGTTCTGAGAAAGAAGCTCCAGCTGGACAGGCCGTCCACCAATGACTTTGAAGACAGGGACAAAAGACAACGACAAGCACAAGCCAGGAACTTCGATACTCACTATGCTGCAAAGCATCTCCGTGCCCTAAATGAAGGAGAAGAGGTGTGGCTGCAAGGTGCCAAAGTGTTGGCTACAGCTCTGAGTCCTGCTCAAAGACTACGTTCTTATGTGATCTGGACGCCCAACAGTCCTAGTCAGGAATCTTAGACATCTTGTCTTAAAGGGACACTGAAGAGGTTTTGCATTCGTGAATTTATTGCGAATTCGGTATCCGCTACCTCTCACAACATGTCTACGGATGTTTTTTTTTCGCGAGGTTCGAGTAAACAACAAATTTCTGCCATCTGTCGGCCATCGTGTGCATAGCCGCCACGTTAGAGGATCCGCGCGGCACAGTACTAGCCACCCGAGCAGTACGCGCAGGTCCGCATGTGTTTACGTATACGGAAGGCGTATCGACGTGAGGCGTGTATTGGCTGATAATCGCAATGCCGACGTATTTCTGCGTCACACAGATACGAACTCTGAATGCTGAAGGAAAAAAGGTAGAGAGAGAGAGAGAATAAAACATTTATTTGCGACCGAGGAAGGAATGTCGGTCAGTGAGTTCCTTAGTCAGGGATCCCATTGGCACGGGCTGCTGTCCTCGCTCGTCTCACGAGGGCCTCTTGGGTCTTCGTATCCGAGCCGGACAGAGTTGCCTCCCGCCTTACAGTGTTGTCCTGTGCTCTGGGTTGTAGAGGTGGATTGTGTGGGCATTCCCATACCTTGTGGTACAGGGTGGCTGTTTTAGTGACGCAGAACCTTTACTGTGGTGCGTATGTAACGGGATCCATCTTGGACAGTATGTATGGATTAGGGTAAGACAAGGTCTGCAGGCGACGCCACGCTACCTGAGATTCTTTACTGAGCTTTGGCTCCGGGGGCGGATGTTTCCGTCTTTCGAGTCTTTGATGTTCTAGAATACCTGTCCATGTTAGGAGCGGGTCCATACGCATAGGCAAGGGTGGGTGCAATATGCCGGGGTCGGAGGTCCAGAAGAGAAATTCTTGGGTCGAGGCATGGGCGAGCTCGTTGCCTCTAACTCCGCAGTGGCCGGATATCCATATCAGCTGTTTCCATTCGCCCTCTGAGCGTGAAGACGAGAGTTGTGTAAGAAGTCGATGCGCAACGGGGGCAATGTAGCCTTTACGAAAATTTCGCTAGGCTGCTTTTGAATGTGTGAGAACGAAAGTGGACCTTGGGTTTCGTAGGGCGAGGGCGATTCCTGCTTCTTCCATACTAGTTGTGTCTCTGTCCTGGGCTGATATACAATCAACCTGTTTTCCACAAATGAAGCTTGCTGTATATTTGCATTCACTGGTCCAGCTGCATCGACAAAGAAGGCGCCCTCAGTATCTGAGTAGGTGTCGTGAACTTTTGCCCGTGCCCGACGTCGATGTTCGTGGAACTGACGATGCATGTTGCCTGGAAGTGGTTTATGATGAAGTCCTGCTTCCATTCATGTGAGATATGTTGTTTTCCCCTTCTCTCAATGGGGGAAAAAGGTAAGCCGCAACCTTTTTCCCCCTCCCTTTTTTTTCAAGCTGATGGCGTTTCTAGCGTGAGCTCTGGCCACTGTTCCCGAAATACGTGTTTGCGTTCTCCTTTCTAATTAAGTACGACATGCAATAGCATTTGTATTCGTGTTCCAAGGCAGTTTTTGTAACGGTTTCGCTAGCAGCCGTTTACCAAGTGAAGGTGACTCGTACGCTTTACGCAGAAGCCACCTTCATGCAACGGGCTTTATCGTGGCTTATTGCATGTGCCTGCATTTTGTTGCATGTATACCGAGCACGTCGAATGCTTGAAAAAACGGTCGCAGTCATGGGCAAGTCATCCCACTGAACGGCTGCTTGTAACACTCAAGAAGAGAGAACGGAACATCACGAAACAAATTAAGTACGCTTCAGTACCGTTGCTCCCTCCTCTTAATGAACCGATGACGCGCACTTGCTTCTAATTCAGTGTGTGCCGTTACCCAAACATAATAAACAAAACATATTCAACGAAATGTAGGCAAACGAAATTAGCTGCGATAAAGTTCTTTGCATGAAGGTGACTTCAGCGTGAAACGTATGAGTCACCTTCACTTGGTACCCGGTAGCGAAAACGTTGCAAAAACTGCCTTGCTTCAGCGTGTAGCAATATGTGGGAACACGAATACAAATGCCATTCCACGTCTTACTTGCATAGAAAGGAGAACGCGAACACGCATATCACGAGCAGTAGCCAGAGCTCATGCTGGGAACGCCATCAGCTTGAAAAAGAACAAAAAAAAAAACAAGGAACAAAGTTTACAGTTCACCTTTTTTCCTTTTTTTTCCTTCAGCATTTCGAGTTCCTCTCTGTGGGCTGCAAGAGACGCAGCAATACGCCGGCATTGCGATGATCAGCCAATACACGCATCACGTCGATGCGCCTTACGTATACGTCTACGTAAACACACGAGAACCTGTGCGTACTGCGCTGCGCAGAGCGTCTAACAGATTCGCCCGCGGGATTTCGTGCCGACCGGTTGTGCCCCCGCGATCTCCGACGACAACGCAGCTCTGGCCGACTGGCTCGTCCTACGCCATCTGCTGACGCCGACAAGAGCTCTGGCTGAGTGGTGCCCCATCCTCGGACTTCTGCGACCGTGTCCATATTTCCTATGTTTTTATTTCAGTATGTGGGTCTCTCTGTCTCTGCCCTATCTCTATCTCTATTCCCTTTTAATCATCTCTATCCTTTCAAACCCTCCTTATCCACCACATCTCTCGTGGGCCACTGTTGATGTGTCGCACTATGATGCAGACAGTTACGGGGCTCACTTTCTTCTCCTGTTCTCTCTTTTAAAGATTACCCCCCCTCTCTAACATGGCACACAACGGCCGACAGATGGCAGCGATTCTGAAAAATGGAAAGAACAGGTATCTGAACCTACAGAGATAAGACGCGGGCTTCAACAGGGATGTCCCATGTCCTCTTTGTTACGTAACTGCAGAGACTAGAAGCAAAATTAGAGGAGAGTCGACTCGGCTTCAGCCTCTCTTTTGCCAAACAAAGAAAACACATTGAACAGCCATTACCAGCAATGATGTATGCAGATGATACAGTATTAATAGCTGACAACAAGGAAGATATGCAGGGATTGATAGACATTTGTGGTAATGAAGAAGATAGGTTAAATTTGAAGTTTAGCAGGGAAAAATTGGTAATCATGATATTTAATGATAACGAAGGCAGTGAGTTTAAAATACAGGAAGTCATGCTAGATATAGAGGATAAATACAAACATTTGGGCGTATGGATAAACAACGGGGCTGAGGGAGCACGAAAGATACGTAATGCCTAATTGATTTGATATGTGGGGTTTAACGTCCCAAAACCACCATATGATTATGAGAGACGCCGTAGTGGAGGGCTCCGGAAATTTTGACCACCTGGGGTTCTTTAACGTGCACCCAAATCTGAGTACACGGGCCTACACCATTTCCGCCTCCATCGGAAATGCAGCCGCCGCAGCCGGGATTCGAACCCGCGACCTGCGGGTCAGCAGCCGAGTACCTTAGCCACTAGACCACCGCGGCGGGGCTACGTAATGCCTAAGGGTAATAGGAATGCAGCAGTGATAAAAGATAGAACACCGGGTAACTACAGTAGGTATGACGTTGTGAGAGAGATTAGGAAAGGTGTCGTGGTCTCGGGCTTGATGTTCGGCAATGCGCTAATGTGTATGAAATCAGACGATCAAGCAAGATTGGAAATTAAACAACGTGACATAGGTAGACTTGCTGTGGGAGCACACGGGAATACCCCAAATCAGGGGGTACAGGCTGACGTGGGAGGGACATCGTTCGAGTGCAGGGAAGCTAGCAGCAAGATCGAATTTGAGGAGCAATTGAGAAAAATGGGAGAGGAGCATAGGGGTAGGAAAGTTTTCAGCTACTTCTACATGAAGAATGTTAATACTAACTGGAGGAAGCGAACTCGAAAATTGTCTCGCAAGTATTTAGACAACAGCAAAATAGCAATCCTAAAGGAAACATCGGTTAAGAAGAAGGTGAAGAAAACAGAGAGAGACAGGTGGAAGATTGGAATGCTTACGAAAACATCAATGGAGACCTACAGAACTTTAAAGCGGGAAATTTACAAAGAAAATATCTACGATAATTCTCGGGGTAGTTCTCTGCTGTCTGAGGCCAGAACCGGAGTATCGTGGGTCAAGACGTACCAAGTCAAATACGAAGGCATAGACACGTCATGTAGTGCGTCAGGAGAGGAGGAGGAAACGGCTGAACATTTGATAATGTTCTGTGAAGGGCTTCACTCTATAGTCAGTGGTGTAGTCAAGGTTGTGGGGGTTCAAACTTTCCCCGAAATTTTTCGTCGAACCCCCCCCCCCCCTGCTGCCATTTGCTCAACCTATTTATTTTTTTTCGTCACGTCGTGCTGAATTTACAATATCATTGCTCGGCGCTTTTACAATGAATAATGTTTGCATACAGAAAAACGTATGGCGGTGTTTCTCAAGGCTCAGCACTCTGTGAGATTTTGGGCATGAATCTCGGCCGCGAGTGTTCCAAGTTGGCTCGGTGACGGCATTAATGCTCAAGCGGTGGTCATACTTGTTCCCGCCGGAATAGATTTCGCCGAAGTTGATCACTACGATAATTTTCAATAGGCAGAAGTTCGTTTTAATGGAAACAGCCAGACACAGTTCCAAGGTCTATTAAGCCACGTCCAAGCATACTACAGTGTGACTTTTCGTTCGTGTGCTAACACGCACGAAGGTACACGCGCACGCGCGCGACAGAATATTCACTTTATACACCTAACTTGGCTTGTAGGCGAGTATACAATATATTTATATATATCTTTATTATGCTCTAACGTCTATAACACACTTCTAAGTGCTGTCCAGTGACGAAGGTGCAACACAGGCAAACGTGCAGGCTAATCACAGCCAAGCTTAGAGAGGCCTCCTAAAATACTCATCATGTAACTTAGGCGCATAAATAGAAAGGTGGTGGTCATAAACCTAAAACAGAGTAATGACAAATGCCCTGTGGGCAGCTGTAGTCAGCATAAGCTTTATTGTTCAGCACTGTGGCAAACAGCGCAAGAATAAGGAACACAAGGCGGAAAAAATATACGACAAATTATATATATCGATTCACTTCTTCTGTTTCTTTCTTTATGTTGACATGACCAGAAGGGCACACCGAGCAATTTCTGCAACTAGCAACATGACGCACGACAACAAATGTACAGAATGAAGAAACATGAGTGGGCATGCTATCGCGTAAAATTACGAGCAATATACATAGTAACCATGATTTTTTACAAGAAATGAAAGAAAATATGTGGAGGCAGTGTCTCAAGCAGCAAACAGACACATTACATAGCATAATACTGTTAATTATCTTTTTCATTTGACACGAAGATTATGCTGCGCATTACATGCCATAGTATATATGCCCCATATGTTACCCAAAATATGCGAGAATTTCCACATGCAAATTTGGGTTGTTGCATTGCCGTAGCCTTTCGTATCCGCAAACCACGTCTGCAAGTGAAAGGTGCCACTGAAAAGCAAGGAGGAGGCAACGGGAGAGAATGGATACACCCTGACATGCTGTCAAAGTGATTTTCAGCAATAACTTTCATACAGTTGAACTTGCTTCATTACAGCTGGGCGAAAAGTAGCACATACTGATTTTACCAAAACGATCTTTTTTACTACCCGCCAGGGTTCTCCAGATTTAGGTGCATGCTAAAGAATCAGAGTCGTAAAATTTCCGGAGTACCCACTTCGGCGTCTCTCGTAGTCATATCGTCGTTTTTGGATGTTAAACCCCTTCAATTGATCATTAACGACTATGTTTTATTGTTGTTCAGAACATCTCAATCCAATAATAACTTCAGCTAACTTCCATCTTTGATAAGGCTGGTGCCTATGGTTGATATCACGCACGCATTCAGTGGAGGCCGTCTACGTTCCCGATAAAGAACATAGGGAATGTCTTCTGGGTGGACTTGTATTTCACGATGGATGTTCAGAGAGCGATGCCAAACAATGTTTTATTTGTTGTCGTAGCTCCCAGGTACAACTTTAGGCGTCTCGGCGATGAAAAAAAAGTGTTCTTCAGCTGTTCTCACCAGCAGAGTTCTCAGAATCTTTAGAAGATGGTGCTCGTTTAAGAAGAATGCTTCTAGGCAATCGGCAACCGCTTGCATCGCAGACATGCTCAGTGTTTCTCGCTTCTCTCGCTTCCATTTCACAGCCCATACTGCTAACTCCCCTTCCAATGCTGAAGTTGAGATAATGTTCGAGTACACGTCAGTAAACTTCTCGGCAGTGGGAAGAGTGACAGGTTCGGGAATATTCTATGGCAGAAGCGAAGAAAGCATCTTCAAAGTGTGGCGATGCCTTTTAAGGCGCTCATTGAAGTGGTCAATTAAATAGTCTAGAAAAGGCCAGAAATACTGAAAGCATCAAGTGCTCTTCCGCGCCAGCCACTGCCACGCTACTTCGATGAAGCTGACTGCCTGTGACAAGCAGTATTCTCATTTTCGCCAGTTGTCAAGTGTGCACTGGGAGCAGCGTTGAACCTATGATTCATACAACGTTGATCCTCTGATTTCATACACATTAGCGTTGCTCAGAGGATCAACGTTGCTCAACATGCTCGGTGACCTTTCCCACATTTCAAGTGAGAGATATCGGCCGGAGCGAGCCAAGCTTCAGGGGTTTCCCCCCTTCGGGATCCATGATAGAACTTGAAAAACAGGTACAGACGAGCAACACAACGGCGTGAGGAAAAGGTGGCGAGGTTAGCACGAGATTTAAGCTTGGTTACGCTTGACTGATATGAATAATCTGAAAACATGAATCTTGCCGCGCGGTTTTGCACTGTTTCAAGTGTTTTAGTATTGTTACTCTGATTAGGGTCCCAAACAGCGCATGCGTACTCAAGTTTTGGTATGATTAGTGTCTGATAAGCGAGTAGTTTGACAGAAGTAGGAACTAGATGAAGGTGTCGGTGCAGACAGCCAAGAGCACGGTTTGCTTCGTTAGTAATGTGCGATATGTGAAGAGACCATGTTAAATCAGAACAAAAATGGACACCTAGATATTTTTCTTTAGTTAAACATGAAATTTGAGTGTTGATGAAGTATGCGGGAGATAGGTAATACTTTTGGCGATGAAAAGAGACTAGGGACGTTTTGTTTGAGTTAAGGAACATTAACCATTTTGCACCAGATTTCGATCTTATGAAGGTCAGATTGAAGTTCATGAACATCTGATGTGCTGTTAACTGGGTGATAAATGACACAATCATCGGCGAAAAGTCTGATGTTAGAGGAAATATTATTCGGCAAGTCGTTAATATATATGAGAAAAAGCAAATGTCCTAGAACCGTGTCTTGAGGCACACCTGAAATGACGGGGCGTAAAGAGGAAGAAAGATTATTAGCGTAAACGAACTGCTGGTGGTTAGTTAAAAAGTCACAAATCTAATGAAAACTAATGGATGAAGGTTCAGACAGGAAAGTTTTAGGAACAAACGTTTATGAGGAACTTTGTCAAAAGCTTTCTCAAAGTCTAAAAAGAGTGCATCTACAGGTATATATACATCAATGCTAGAGCTAACGTCGTTACTAAACAGAGCTAGTTGAGTTTCACATGAAACACCTTTCTGAAAGCCATGTTGGTTTTTATGAAAAAAATAAGGAGGTGCGAGAAACTTGACTATTTGGGAATAGATTACGTGTTCCATTATTTTAGAGCATACTTTTGTGAACGATATGGGACGATAGTTTTTGGGTGAGTGCGAGTTACCTTTCTTTGGGATTGGAATGACATTGCCTACCTCCCAGTCTTGGGGCACCACTCCAGATGAGAGTGATTGCTGACAAATGTTAGATAAAATCGCACTTGTTGCAAGTTCAGTGTTCTTCAATATTTTTATGTTAATGCCATCTATACCCATTGATAAAGCGAGCTTTAATGAGTTCATGATTTTGGAAATACCATTGACTTGAAATATAATTTTGGACATTGTCGGGTGGCATACAGAAAGGGCATTGGGAAGGTCACTGTCTGGTTCAATGGTGAATACAATACAGAAGGTTTCATTCAATACTTGCGCAGTATTGTGTTCGGGAATTGAAACATTTTGTTCGTCTCGTAGTGCAATGTTCGATGAAGGGGCAATAGATGATGGGTTAATTGTTTTCCAGAACTGCTTAGGATTTTTAGGAGCATATCAGGTAAGGTAGAAGACTAGAAAGAGCTGTATAATTCTGAATCTGTTGACGTAAAGATAAACGTCGGCTGCACGCTCTCAAACAACAAAAGACACCTTGACACAACGCTATCGTTTCAGGAAGCCGAGTGACGAAAGCTACAAACAAAAACGAGAAAATTCCGCGTTTTTTGCACGTATTCAATTCAAATGTTTTACCGCATATACGCAGTGACAAAGCTAGTGTTATCTTAGTAGGTATAGTTTGGTCACACGTGCACTTTTGATTGGGACCAAGTGAACATTTCTCATCAATGATTAGCTTGCCCTCGCAGATTGCGCAATATAATCTCTACGATTGGAGTACTTCATTGCTATCAAGTCACAGTGCAACTGAAAGTTTGCCTGAAAAATAACGTGTGCAAAATCGTGTTGCCAATGTGCAGCATATCTTACGAAAAATTACTTATTGCGTATCGCAGACATGCTTGGATGCCAGCAGTCAACTAAAAAAAATGTTGACTAAAAGCTACCACTGCGTCGGGGCTGCTTGACATGCAGAGTTTAACATAAAATCATCCCCATAAGCATGAAGTCACAAACATTGGCAGCAAAAAATTTGCTCAGCAAAGTAAGCAACACCGAAATGTTTTTATGCCTGTACAAAAACATGCTGCGTATACCTCTCATTTCTTGTTGTAAGCGGAACCCTCCTTGACCTGCGAAACGTGCTTCGCCCCGACGAGGATTACGCCATCTACGCTTAACAGAAATTAGTGATTAACGATGTCTTCTTCAATGGGGCGCTTCATAGCAATAATGCATTTTCGTAGATTAGTCCATTCAATACTGCGACGGGAGGCCGTTGCTCCAAACGGTCCCTGTACCTTTCGTTTACTGTGTTTAGAGTACTTCTTACAGTACTGCCCGCCTCCGTGGTCTAGTGGCGAAGGTACTCGGCTGCTCACTCGAAGGTATCAGGATCGAATCCCGGATGCAGCAGCTGTATTTTCGATGCAGGCGAAAATGCTATAGGCCCGTATGCTCAGATTTGGGTGAATGTTGAGGAACCCCAGGTGGTCGAAATTTCCGGAGCCCTCCGCTACGGCGTCTCTCATAATGAAATGGTGGTTTTGGGACGTTAAACCCCACATATCAATCAATCACATTCACAGTACTTTTACTTACTCTCGTCACAACCATACGCATGAGGAGAGGGGGAATCTCAGGACTTGATATACATGTACACCACCTGTTTAAAACTACCGCCGATAGTGACGTCACAGAAAAAAAAAGCTAATGCCTGTGCCCCCTTCCCCCATCGGGTCAATGTGAACCACCCCCCCCCCCCCCCCCCCCCGGAAAAAAATAATTTCTGGCTACGCTCCTGCAAGGAACATACACACACAACCACTCTAGAGCGAGTATGTGCCACCGGTGGCTACGTGCAATATCGGAGGAAATTAGAACTAAACTATTCTGGTGCAATTATCAGCGAAGCCCTGTGGCAAGAGCGACACTTGTCTGGCTTTTTTTTTTCTCTCGTGGTAGCATACCGACTCATCGCGTGCGCCTTGCCCGCTGCGAAGTACGATACTGACTGCATTAACACCGCGGCAATATGAGCTGTGAAATCCACGAACAGCTGACGTTTCTGCACGCTACCCGCGCCTAGCTCGGACCGTACCAACACGCGGCTCAAAGCGAGCGTCGATGCTGCTGTTTCTTATCGAATTTGATATCCATTGATAGGCGCATCATTTGTAACAGTTTACTACAGTGAAATTAACCAGTTTCCGACGCGGGTGAAGGTGGCTGGTTGGGACTCGTTTTTCTGTGCCGCTTCAGTCGTCGCCCTTCAAGCGACGACCGGCTCGAACATATACGGATGTATGTTCTCTCAGGGTTTATGCTTTCACAGTTTGTCATACCTACAGCAACTACCCGATTTCAACAGATAAACGCGGCATTGACTGCCGGCATTCACTGCCCAATGTCACCTAGAAGATTATAAGGCCTGCTCACTACCGCCATGACGTCACTCGCTTTGCCCGAGCGAGCGCGCGTACGGGAGGCTGTTTATCCATTGGCACCCAACGTTTTGCCACCATCGTCTCCCAGTAAAAGATAAAGTGTTTGCGCAGAGATTTACACGCTGAACAGCTTTATTCTGCATTTTGGGTCAAAAAGGGCGCTGGTTTAAGTGAAATATTGCGGTTGATTAATATGTGGCGTTTAACGTCCTAAAACCACCATATGATTATGAGAGACGCCGTAGTGTAGGGCTCCAGAAATTTCGACCACCTGGGGTTCTTTAACGTGCACCCGAATCTGAGCACACGGGCCTGCAACATTTCCGCCTCCATCAGAAATGCAGCCGCCGCTGCCGGGATTCGATGCCGTGACCTGCGGGTCAGTAGTCGAGTACCTTAGCCACTAGACCACCGCGGTGGGGCTGAATTATTGCGCTTCAAAGCATTTAGAGATTCACGTGCGAGTCATTTCTCAATCAGTCAAAGATTGTGCGCTATCAAAATGGTGGTCGACCTGTAAAAGCAAAATTTGATGGACGAACAAAGTGACGAAATAAACAAGATTACACACACACACACACACACACACACACACTTTCAGCAGTTTCATTTATACTATTTCGAACACATGTTTTCGTAGACACGTAATTGAGGAGAGTGTGTGTTGCTGCCCAAGTATGTCATTCAGCACAATGTCATGGTCATGACCATTGTAAGAGAAAACAAAATCTTTAGCTTATCAAAGAAAAATCTTCTGATCAACACAAGCAGTGTCGTTTGTTCTTTTGCTCTGGGGCACTCTCGCAGTGATGCGTAGTCGGTCATATAACTTGGGCCCTGGAAAAAAAACAACGTTAGTACTGGGTCTAATTATACCGTGTAGCCCCCGTGTTCACTTCCACTTCACTGCCGGTTCTTGTATTGGAATATTTTTGGTACTGGTTGTGAAATATTCTAGCTTGAAGTAGAAATAACAACTGAAAACCAATCAAGAAAGCTGTTTACCATTAGAGTAGACAGGCATCTAAATTTCAAGGATACATTATGCTAAGGTGCTGACCACAATAATACCGCAATAAAGCGGTATGAATACCGGCAACAAAATACTATGCACAAAACCACTGCGTTAAGTCATTCCTTCTATTTTTATCAACCAAATGAACGGAAGTAATACAAGTCTGCCGCACTTATCGCCAATAGTAAAATGTTTACCGACCATAAGGAAAAACGCCTGTTCTGAAATCGTACTGCCACGCGCGTTTATTATTTTAATGCCAGGGCTTACGCTAACAAGTCAGGAGCACACATGACACGTTTATTTATGAGCAAGAACGGAACATGATGGAGATGGCGCAATTGGTCCCAATTAGTAATAGGTAGTACGGACACACGTATGTACCTTCAGGTCACGAAGAAAATGATTGTCGACGTCAGCTTGACGAACGACACACAAAAATTTCGTTCTTCGGTTTCCCTCAGGAAACGAGAACGCTCACAACTTCGATCCCTTTGCCACGACAATTCGCCACGCAGCAAATCCCAACCGTTCGGATTTGCAGCCATACATATTGCGAATACCCAGTGCACAAAACGCATCACATATTCACGCTGCAGGTTATGGGCATAAAAAAAAGACGGTCTTCTAGAGTCGCCAACAAGCACACCAGCACGCCACGAAAACGTTAGTCGGACTTGCCAATTCATCTATGTCGAGCAACGAGAGCAAGCGTAGGCACGTCTGTGCCTCTATATTTCTGTACAGCGAAACACGCCGGTCACAACGGAGCGACGCCAGAGGCCGAGGTAGACACAGTGAGCAGGCCTGAAGTTGTCTAGATGGCATTGGCTGTCGTCTCGCCATGGTGGTCTAGTGGCTAAGGTACTCGGTTGCTGACCCATAGGTCGCGGGATGGAATTCCGGCTGCGGCGGCTGCATTTTCGATGGAGGCGGAAATGTTGTGGGCCCGTGTGGTCAGATTTGGGCGCACGTTAAAGAACCCCAGGTGGTCGAAATTTTCGGAGCCCTCCACTACGGCGTTTCTCATGATCATATGGTGGTTTTGGGACGTTAAGCCCCACATATCAATCGAGCATTGGCTGTCCTCTCCTCACTTTCCTGACAGTGACGTCATGAAGCTTCGACCAATCACTGTGGCGGTGAGATCGCAATGACGGCCGCAGTGCCTGTTGCTTGTTTTCGGCAAAATAAATATATTTGCGCCAGTTTATGCAAATTTTCGGCTTGGTTTTTGAGTTCGTGGCCCGAAATCACATGTCATGACGACAAAATCTCGTTCTTTATTAAAAGTGTTTCAGTGTTTCTTTAAGCGCCAGTTCCCCGTGTGCATTATGCACTCCCTCATTCGCTTCTTCGAGGAATACATCCAAGGCACCCTCGCCCGTACAACAGGCAAAAGACTGCATGGATGTTCATTAACGTACCGTCGAATCTCCAGGCCTGGTGTCGGATGCTGCAGATGACCACAGTCAGGATGTCTTAACTGCTTAATTGGTCAGTCAGCGACGGACAACGAGCTGCGTGAAAGTACACCAGTTCCGGGGTCTCCTTGTGCTCGGTATTCACGTTTTGGAAGACGTTTGAAGACTAATCGCAGACTGAGGCTCTGACCTTGTGACTGATTTGTGCATGTGTTTGCATGACTGTGGGGTTTTCTTAAACATAATACATTCCTGCTTCGGAAGGGGGCAATGTAGAGAGTGCGTATAAATGGTAACTGACTAGTCGCGCCCTCATGGTAATGTAAGGAGTTGAAGAGAATAAAGTGGGATTTTCGGAACGCGATTCTCGTGCGTACGGTGGCCTCTTGCGAAGTGCCGCGCTTGCACTTCCCAGCAGAGCGTTTTGACAGTCTCCTGGCTGCCTGATCAACAGTGAACTCCCGCATTCGGAAACATCAGCTCCATGTATATGGCACCAAATATTTGTTTCTTCTCCCTCAATATTTGACTTACTGTAAGAATCCACAGTGCTTCATTTCAGATTGTTAACGACGGCCACGCTGATAAATTGAGTTTCATCAGAATATTCAACATCTGAGAAAAACCTCATTTTTATGCTAAGTACGCATTGCTGCAGATAATACGCTCATCAGAATGTGACTATAATAAAAAAATTGGCCCCGTATCTGCATGTTTTACTGCAAATGTCGTCGAAAGACGATAGTCTTGCGTGTGGAGAGAGTGAACAAAGCGTTTATTTGATGTTCTGTGCGAGAAAATTGCTGAATTGTATTCTGGAAGTGCTGCGTTAGAGAGTCTCGATCCGTGCAGCGAAGGCGAGCGAGTGCATCGAGGCACGTTGAACACGAGCGCTATCTGGTAGTTATCTTCGAAAACGAAGGAAGGCGTGCGCGCGCACGGAGAAAGATGCGCGCCTGTCTTGATAAGGCGATCAGGTGTAGAATGCAAAGCGACGGGCAGGTGCCACCACCGTGTCGTCTTAGCAAAATGTTGGAAACACTAGCCTTTTTGATCGTCACGTTGCACTGTCAGCGCAGCGTGATAAACGCTACCGTCCTTAGAATTACTTATGTGTGATTGATTGATTGATATGTGATTGATTAATATATGGGGTTTAACGTCCCAAAACCACCATATGATTATGAGAGACGCCGTAGTGGAGGGCTCCGGAAATTTCGACCACCTGGTGTTCTTTAACGTGAACCCAAATCTGAGCACACAGGCCTACAACATTTCCGCCTCCATCAGAAATGCAGCCGCCGCTGCCGGGATTCAATGCCGCGACCTGCGGGTCAGCAGCCGAGTACCTTAGCCACTAGACCACCACGGCGGGGCTACCTATGTGTGCCTTTTCTAGTATAAAGCCACAGATACAAAATATTGACGTGTTGTAATTGTACGTCAGATATGCGCAATAATTACTTTTTAATTGGCAATTGCACAAGTATGAACGCTGAAGCTTGAGCAATATTGATGGGCGCTATATGCATGGGGTTGGCCGTTTGACCTACCGTTTGGTGCGTTTAGGAAAATCGTTACCATGCACAAACAGACAAATGTACAGACATACATACCGGAACTTTTGCGTCGAGGTACCCCAAGAACGACTGTCGTCTTTAAAACTCGCGTGTGCACAGACGCTACGGTGACGCCGAACAGACGACGCGACGCGCATGCTGAGCAGTGCTGCAAAAGTCCACAACATGGTCGTTGAGGCAGCATGTATATTTGAATTGACAAAAACCAGCTGAGGAAAATAGCTCGCTGTTAGTATACAAATGATGCATGCGTGATGGCCGAGTGGCCAACCGCATAACGCCACGGAACAAGTAATCGCGCTAGAGCACTTCAAAGACCGTGGTCATCGGTCCGGGTCCGGCTCAAGCCCGGCAATCGTTGAAGTTACCCGGCCCAGTGACTCAAAGCGAGAGCCCAAGCCCCGCCCCCCTCAAAAAAAAAAAAAAGAAATTACCAGCCCGGCCTGGCCTCACCCCCGATCGGACCCGACAGAGGCCTGAGCCAATAATCTAGGTGGCGCGGCTTTAACACAAGTGGTGTTGCCCAAAGCAAGGCGTTTTAGTAGCAAATATCTACGTTTTGTTTAAATTTAGGATTATTACTTCTACAAAAGGGCCTTCGCTTTTGTTGAGTCTGGTGGAGCACATGTCACCACTACGCCACAAAGGCTACGCTCGTAGCATGCATTCATCCATGCATGCCTGTTTTATCATCACTGTATCGATATCCCTGTTTTGTTTACTGCACATGGCCTATTCACGAGCTGTCACGTGTTCACGGACACGCTCAAAACGCAAGAAAGCCTCCGAATGCGCATGCTGTGCGTTTATCTCGCCTGGTAACAGTGATATGAAGGTTTATTTCTTTTTTTTTTTCAGTGGCATATTGGCAGTTGGGCACCAGCTGGCTTGCTAGGTGGGCGTCACTGTTCTTGGCTGGCTGCTAGCCCGAGCGCGCTGCAGTTTCTCTGTCTGCCAATAGGTTCACCGAATCAGTGTACAGGCAAATGCAAGTTTAGGAGTGAGCACCGCCTCTTCTTGCCGAGATTTGTCGCTAGTCATGGCACGGAAGACGGCAGCAGGACTTGCGGTGCACGTTCAACAGTGACTGAATTAGGTGCCACTGCTTGGGGTCCAACAAGAAAATACTCGAAAGTAACGTAAAGGTGAGCAGCCTTGAAGTGACAGACTTATGGGATCATTCGTTTAAAGTACTCGTGAATTTTTTTCCCCCAGCAGATTGTACAGGAACACAGGGCCGTGTTGCAGGCGCTAAGCAGCGGCATGTCTTCCGTCATCGACTTGGAAGAGGAAGACGTTGGTGAGCCGCCCGTTGCCTCTGCAGCGTCGGCGGGTGGACGTGGCAACGGCATGGGTGACATGGCGACAAGCACCCAAGCGTCCAAGGGCAAGAGGCTGTCGGTGGAACGCATCTACCAGAAGATGAGCCAGCTGGAGCACGTCCTGCTGCGCCCGGACACGTACGTCGGCTCTGTCGAGCCCGTCACGCAAAACATGTGGGTGTACGACCCCGAAGACGACGACGGCGGCGGTGGCATGAAGCACAGGAGCGTCACATTCGTGCCCGGCCTGTACAAGATATTCGACGAGATTCTGGTGAACGCGTCTGACAATAAACAGCGGGACAAGAACATGGACTGCATCAAGGTATGAAGAGGCACGCGTTCTGTTGGTGCAGTAACTTTGTCTGTGATATGCTTTGTCTTAAATAGCTTATAGGAGTCCTGAAACACTTTTTGAGCATGGTCAAAAACGATGCCAATCGAAAGTCGAGGCTCCAAATAGCACGCGAGCCAAACGCGCAGGACGCAGTGTGGAATTTATAAGAGAAATTTTCAAAGTATGCTAGAAATTATTCCTTCTAAACATGATGCCACATGTCCAAACGACTGCGCCGTATACCCGAATTCATGGCCATTTCCTTATTTGAGTGTCGTGAGCCGCATAGTTATCGACGCCGCTACGTGCCCACGAGCGCTCTTGATCACACTGAAGGAACACCGCGTGTTTGAAGAATAACAAAACAAAAAACAAAAGGCAGATTCCACGTACAGTGGGAACGCATGAGGAAGGTTCATATGTCACTTTGAAATCGGCAGGTGATTTTGAGCTATTCCGTACGCGATTTCGACGTCATGATTATCGTGTTTGCACCTGGCATTTGTTTGTCGTCCATTCACGTCACGTAATACCAAATTCGGTATATGTGAAGCTAGCGAAACGACCGCGAGCACCCCATGAGCGTGGCGTGTAGTCATGACTTACATGACATGCATATCATGATTTCCACGTGAGGGCCTGGCACGTATGTTTGCCATGCAGTCATGTCATACCGTACAAGTTTCACACTGTCATGTGAAGGAAACTACCGCAAGAGCAAGACCATAGCATGTAACTCATGATATTCATGATATACATGTCTCATGACATATTCATGTTATTACAAGTCAGTTATTCTCATCATACAGTCATGTTATGCCATACCCATTTTGGTATAGACCCTATCATTGAAACTGCCAGGAAAGGCAGAAGTCACAGGCGTATAGATATATAGATAGATAGATATAGATATAGATATAGATAGATATAGATATAGATAGATATAGATAGATAGACAGATATAGATAGATAGATATAGACAGATATAGATAGATATAGATAGACAGATAGATAGATATAGATAGATATAGATAGACAGATAGATATAGATATAGATAGATGGACAGATAGATAGATATAGATATAGATAGACAGATAGATAGATATAGATAGACAGATAGATATAGATAGATAGATATAGATATACAGATAGATAGATATAGATAGATATGGTAAAAGTCGCCAAAGTTCGCGAATAAAATCTTCGCATTTAAAGAAGTGCTCAAGCATAGCCGTATGAGCCGGGGTGCAAGGGGAGTGCGAGCTCCCACACTGAGAAAAGTTGAGGCAGAAAAGCTGAGCCCTGAGCCCCCTCTTCCCCCCCCCCTACTTTCGACAGTGGGCACTCTTGGCTGCACGCTGGGGAAACCAACAATTAAGGCGACGTTTCTCGTCACAACAGCAATCACTCAATCATGTTCTTACGGGAGAATCAAAAAGTTACGAGGCTATGTTGTAACATAGTGAAATTTCGCCAACATTTCCGCTGTGATGATTTTCCTTTTAGGCTCTTTATGGTGTGGGTCACCTTGCAATGCTTTCGCGTATTGTGCAGTAGTATTGCAGAGGAGGCAAGCGCTGAACAGGGGCCATATAATATTACGTGACTTGTTCATGCTTTTATTCCTATGTGACTTGTTAGGGCAGTTACGGATGGGAATGATCAAAATTTTTTAGGACCGGTTAAATCATTTGTTGCTTCCAGAAAGTAAATTTCTTCGAAAAGAATATATCATCACCACTGCTCTGTCGAAGCTGTTGAGAGCCGTTGAGTGTAACGAAGCGTTTCTGATGCTTAAGTTTTTGCGCACTGAAACGCCAAAAATTGTTTCCGCTTTAGTCTCTGATAAACCTGATCAGCCTTGTTTATGGTAACTTGGAGCCACAGCAAAAGCTTGCGAAGTGGCCCCGAATGAAGTAGTGGACTCGAACTCGGTAGGAATTAAGTACAGCTTTTAAGCTTGCCCCACAACTTGACCCACCAGACCGGGGAGAAGGTGTAAGACCGCGGTTTTTAGCACTACAGAGGCTCAGTTAAGAGTCGGGCTAGTTTGTTTTGACTCAACTTGAATAATCTTTTACAGCTCGAAATACATCTCGGACAACAAAGAAGCACACACGTGCAGCTTTGCTTATTTCTCTCTATTCCTCTTTCTCTCAGCAAGTATGAGCTCACAGAGATGTATACATGCACAAACTTCCATATACAACGTTATGCTGCAAGTGGATTTACTCATACTCATAATTCCTCTCGCCAGCTGCTACAAGTAGCCGCTGCTTATGCGATTGGCAGCTAGCCTACCTGCATGACATTTAAAGGGAGGTGTTATCTGGCGTCTTGACGTCATGATTTTGTGGCACACGGAAAACTTTCAATGCCGTAGAACCAATGGCAAACAATATGCCGTATCAACAATAGTTTATTCTCTTATTTTTTTACGTGGTCGTGCATAAGTAGTCATTACACGATCATCATTTTCGCCTCATTTGTGCCCCGCGTAACAAGGTGGTGCTGTGTGCATGACACTGTTAACACCAATCATATACAGCTGACGATCATTTCAAAAGGAAGCAACGAGTGATAGTTTAACGTTATATTCACCCACATTTTGTTCTATCAAAGAAAAAGTTTGTTAACAGCGTTTGTATTGATGTATTTATGCAGGTGGCTGGGGGCTCCTTAAAAAATGTTGGTACATATACTGTGAGTGTAAACAATAAATTACGCCCCTAACACCAGAAATAATACAACTTCAAAGAAAAGGGTTGAGAAGTAGGTAGTATGGTAACAGTAATATAACAATAAAAATAACATTGATTGCACGCTCCAGAAACAGTGTTCAGACTATTAGCAAACAAAGCAAATTCTAAAACACACGAGCCTGAGTATTTGCAAGAAAGTGTAATACTTATTATAAAAAAATATAACGGCAATCATTCGTTGGAAATTCATAGTTGATCCCCCCCCCCCCTTCCGTCACGGGAATCGGCATAAAACACAAAAATAAAACGCGCCTTTACAGAGCTAAATGTTTAATGTACACTGGTAAAGGAGGATTTGTCGAATGTATGTATTGGTGTTTGGCAGCTATAGCCCCGTTAAACGTGAATGTATTCTCGTTGACGCTTGTTACATCTCTATCTCGACGAAGCATAATCAGAAAGAGGCGTGATAGCAATATGAGGAATATGGGCTAAGGGCGCCATTCCTCGCTATGTTAAACTGAGATTGAACTTGGTGGTATCTTCGTGGTGTTGTGTAATGTCTGTATATGCAAATTTATATTAAGGTGCGAGTGCGTCGATATTCTCTCTCGATATATATTATACCGGCTCCCGAGTGAAATACGTTTGCCCCCCCCTCCCCCCCCCCCACCCACTCGCGAAAGAGTTGGTACGCCACTGTCAACTCAAGGTGACGACGCGTGGGCCAGGTAACTTCTTTTCCCATGCCGTCCCTCTCAGCTTAGTTTCCAGCGCGCTCGTTAGTACGAGAGAAAAAAGCAATTACAGTGCGCGAGTGAACAACATAAGAGTTCTGCGCAGCGTCGGCGCGGTGGCGGTGACGCTGAGTGCGGGCGCAGCAGGGCTGGAGCGCGCACGCTATGAGCGTCGTCGAGAACAATCGAGTGGCACGGCGGCACCTGATGACTGAGCTGTTCGTGTATCTGGCGGAGAGCTATCCGCGTTGCTTCTGTGAGTTCTTGTACGGCCGCTGGCGTTGGGAGACCGCATGCTGATGTGGGTACTGTTTGACCGAGTTGCGTTTGTAGATGAACGCCGCCGTCGGCAATAGCAGATGTTGTAGAGAAAGCTGTTGGCGTAAGGCAATGTCCATTCGCGGCACGTGATGTGCATGGCATAGTCTTGGGAGCTGGGTGGAAAGCGATGTCTTTGGATGACTGTTTGAATACCTGTGAACTGATTGATGCCTTATCGCCAAAACCCGGTCGAATCGGACAACTTGGCTTGTTGGGGCTGCGTGGTTGTGACAGCCTCAAGATTGGAACAAACGTTTATCGCGTCAAGAAGCTAGTAACCTTTCACTGTAGCTTGTGGTAGGGCCTGCAAGAGACCTCAAAGTCGGTCGTAGACCTTCGGCCCTGGAGGAAGCACGACGAATAGCAGAGCAGGAGGAAGCATGGCCACTGTGATGGCGTCCTGCAGCGAGATGATGTTACGGAGATAAAAACGAGCCTCCTTCTTGATGATCCAAATAGCTGGACTTGGTGAAAATTTTGGCAATTGCAGTGGTAACAGGATGTAGTGCACCATGGTTTATAGCCGCGCAATGATGATGGGCGGGTCAGAGGTTGCTTGGCTCGGTGCGAGTGTCTGGTGAGTCTTCTGGAATGTTATTTTATCGGCCGGGTAGCCACTACTGTAGCGGAGAGGCAGATGAACAAGGATGCTGCTACATTGCATGACCAGTGGCACACCGACTCTTTCGCAAAAGGGGGGGGGGGGGGCAAACAACCTACCTCACTCTTGAGGCGAATATATATATATATATATATATATATATATATATATATATATATATATATATATATATATATATATAACCCAATAAAGTGGCTGGGGGATAGCTGCCATTGTTATAGCTGAGTAGTAGAGCAACGAACGCGTTATTCGAAAATCGCAGGTTCGGTCATGCCCATGGCAAGTTGTATATATGTATATGTATATATGTATATGTATATATATATATATATATGTATATGTATATATATATATATATATATATGAGCTGTTCGACGGCTGCATTTTCGATGTAGCCGAAAATCCTGTAGAACCGTGTGCTAATATCTGGGTGCACGTTAAAGAACCCCAGGTGTTTGATATTTCCGGAGTCTTCCACTACGGCGTCTCCCATAATTATATGGTGGTTTGGGGACGTTGAAACCCACATATATATCAATCAGCTCATGGTCACTCAGCCAGCATGCGTATACACTAACCACTACACCGCACCACGCTACAGAATCGTCTGAAATGAAACAGGCTTGTGTAGGCACCGATGAGTCGTTTGCACACGGCGCGAAGATTCCTGCAGTTAGCCGAACGAACGGGTGTTTACTCCACAAGGAGGAAAGTGCCCCTCATTGCGGTGCCGTGTCGAACCTTTTGTGCACATTTCGTCTTTTGGAAGAGCAAGGAGCCCTTTTCGCGGTAACCGCGCAGTTACTGTGGAAAACCTTTTAGACTGTATGTGCGCGTGTACATCTGAGCTCATCCTTGCTGAGAAAGAGAGAACTAAGCAGCATTGCGCGTGCGTGTTTCTGTTCTCTAAGTTGTATTATGCGCTTTTAAAGACAATTCAAGTTGAATGAAATATAACTAGCCCAACTCCTATATAAGCCTTCATCGTGCAAAAAAATACGACCTTTTACCGTCTTCCTGATCCGGCGGGTCAAGCTGCGGTGTAAGCTTAGAAGCTGAGTTTCCCATTGTACTCGTGTCCATTGCTTTATTCTTCGCCCTTTTGCAAACTGCTGCCATCACTCCTATAGTTGCCGTAAGCAAGGCTGGTCAGATTTATCAGCCTAGAGCACAGGCCTTTTTGTGGCGCTTCTTGTACGGCAGGACTAAAGCATCTAAACAGATTCGTCACAATCATCGGCTCACAGCAGCTTTAATAAAGCAGCCATGACGGTATTAAATTTTAATGAAAGAAAACAACTTTCCTGAAGCAGCAAGTGCTCCGACTGGTACATAAAACGACTGCTCGTTCCCATAAAAAACAAAGCAAGTACATGACGCTTTCGCGCCTTCTACTGTAGCCCGCTTTGCAATGCTACAGTACATGGCACAAAAGAGTCGCATAGGCGGCCCGCACCCCAAGTAGCATTTAAGGACAATCGTCACAGCAGAACTTTAAGAAATATTCTACTATATTAAAAGATTACCTGGTAACATTTTCATTTCCTCGTAACAATATAACTGAGTGATTACTGTGGTGAAGGAAAACTTTGCCTTAGTTGTTGGTTTCCTCATCATGCAGCCGACAGTGAACGCTGTCAAAAGGGGGAGGGGGCTCAGCCCCCCCAACTTACCCCAGTGAGGGGGGGCTAGTGCCCCTCTTGCCTCCCTCTTCCGTCTGGTATGCCTATGTGCGTTACCTAAACAGATTTATTCCATGGCCGATGCACGCCTTTTCGCGACTACGTCGACTTTATTCTTGTCGCTCCGTCGGCGCGGCCGAACGCTACGAAGATATGAAAAAATCGTTTAACGGGGAATGCTAATGAACGCAACGAAGACGCGGACGTATCGAAGTGATGTGTTCAGTGACGTTCCTTGTTGAACGGTCTTGCATCACTTGAAGCAATTTCCATCATGGTGGTCTTAATGTTATAGTGCTCCACTGCTCACCTGAAGGTAGCGGGATCGAATTCCGGTCGCAGCGACCGCATTTTCGACTGCGGCGAAATGCAACAGGCCCGTATACTTATATTTAGGAGATCTTCGAAGGAACACCTGGTCTTCCAAATTTCTGATAGCCTACGGCTTCGCTCATAATCATGTCCCGGGTTCAGGGAGTGAAACCCTTAGAATGGAACTCGGAGAGTTTAGTCATCGTTGCACTAATGTCGGATGCGGGACATTCAAGGCATCTTATAAGGCGTGATTTCACTTTCTTCGGTAGAATGAAGTGTGCAGGTCTGCGCACTGTGCCAATTCTTTGCCCCCCCCCCCTCCTCTGCTGATAATTTGACTGTATATGTACTAAATAATAATACACCAATGAATAGACGCGCGAAAGAGAAAAAGTGAGCTGGGGTGCCATAGTCTATTCAATAGGCCACTACCACGCAAAAAGTTCAATAAGGCCTTCACTGGTTTTCTGTGCGAAGATATATCATGTCACTTTTCAAGCACTGATTGTTCTGGCAAGGGTCTGTCGTCAAGTCGAGCTAACGCAGAAGCTAGCTGCCGTCTTTGCACTCTGTAACGAGGGCAGTGAAAGAGAACATTCTCTATCGTTTCATTGCTGCCGTTTCATCACAGTGCACGGTAGCAAACCGAATGCTCGAGTTTCTGGTTGACCTCCTGCCTTTCCCTCATTTTATCCTCTCTCACACACAAACATCAATGAATAAAAATTGCATTCATGAGGGAGGAGGACGAGGTGGAGGAGGAAGGGAAGAAATGAAAGGCAGGGAGATCAACCAGACGCACGTCCGGTTTGCTACGCTGCACTGGGGGAAGGGGTGAGGGGATTAAAGGAGAAGAGAGAGAGAAGTGAAGGGCGACGTGTGTGTAGACGTGACCTTGTCCATTGCACGCTTATAAGCGGTCGCGTAGTCAGATTCTTTAGAAAACTTAGCAATGCCCGCGTCGCTTTGCTGGCCTGCGACGCGTAGAGCCATGAACCAAGGATCTTTTCTTCGGAAAAAAGGTCTACTGTCTAGTATCTCTAACGTTTCGCGTAGCAAGTTGCGGTCGCTCGCAAAACGTTCACACGAACACAGTAGTTGTTGTATTGTCTCGTCAGTGTCACAAGATTCACATCGGGAGCTATCCGCCATTCCTATGCAAAAGGAGTACGCCTTTGTAAAAGCTACTCCTAACCACAGGTGGCAAAGTAAAGTTGCATCCTGGAGGGAGAGGTCCGATAGAACTTGAAGCTTTCTCGATGGGTCCAATTTGTGTAGGCGGCAGTTCCTGACACTGGGGTCACTCAGCCAAGTTTTCGACATGGTGTTAGCGAACGAGTGAAGGCCCCTTGCAGCGTTGGTTTTTGACAATGGAATCGGGGTTGTGTGGGCGTCCGCGTGGGCGGATCGCGCAGCATTATTAGCAAGGCCGTTACCGACGATACCACAATGTCCCGGTAACCACTGGAACACCACATCTTGTCCTTTCGATAGAACTTCGTGAATCACTTCTCTTATTTCATTCACTAGTTGCTGATGCTCCCTTTGTCGTAAAGCTGATTGCAAGCTCTTAAGCGATGCCTTGAAGTCGCAGAACAGAGCCCATTTTCGAGGTCGGGCTTCCGTGATATAAAGTATAAAAGCACGTAAGCCAGCAAGCTCCGCTGCTGTGGATGTTGTCCTATGCGACAGTTTGAACTTTATAGTGACCTGGTACGTCGGAATTACAACAGCACCTGTTGAGCTGTCAGCTGAGACCGATCCATCGGTTTAAATGTGGGTTCTCTGGCCGTATTTTTCGTTGAGTAGCGACAGTCACCTGTCGTAGGGGCAACTGTTGAATGACGGCTCTTGTTCGTTATTCCCGGAATAGTGAGGCAGACCTGTGGTTGTTGTAGGCACCACAGAGGTGACGCTGGTTTTGTTGCTGAAGTGAAGCCACAAGGAAGGCATTCTCTATGGGCAGAAATAATCTTTGAAAACATCGCTTGTGGTCTTTGAAGTGGCAACACTGCAACATCGTGACCAGGAACTCGGCAGAGGTGTCTTATGTGGGCTCTCAAATTGCCAGTGGTGATGTATGTTTGAATTGAATGCTCTCTTGCGATTATAATTGCCCCATTGCTTGAGGTGAATCGCGGCAATCCTGATCACAAGCGTCGTGCTTGCCCGTGCAGGCTTTCGAGGGTGCGGATGTTCGTCTTGCACGTACTTGCCAGTAACGACAATCTGTAGCGCAAAAATCCCAGAAACAGTGCCCTGTATAGCTGCATCATTGACCTTATCGATGTTCCCCAAAATTTTTCGCAGAGGAACCGCATTATATGGACGATGGAAGTTAGCCTTCTCTTCAGGTAATTGCAGTGGGCACTCCACGAAAGGTCCCTGTCAATAATCACACCCAGGAAGCGATGGTTCTTCTGGTATGGAATATTTTGTCTATTGATGGTAACGGGGTATTGTATCATGGCTCTGCGAGTAAACGCAACCAATGCACATTTCTTCGTTGAGACGAAAAAAACCTTGCTTACGGAGATATGAGTATGTCAGTATGTCAGGGTGGTAGCCTGCTGGACTCTTGCACGTACTTGTAGACGAGTTACAGCCGAAGTCCATAGACCAATATCGTCAGCATATATGGATATGAGGATAGTACTTGGCAAAAGTTCACGAAGTCCTACCATCACGAGGTTAAATAAAGTGGGACTTAATACGGCGCCCTGGGGGACGCCACGGGAGGTATTGTAATTAGGGGTAGGTCCTTCTGAGGTTTGTACGAAAAAGGACCTTCTCGTCAAATAATCCTGGATCCATTGGAACATCCGACCACCAATTCCGACAGCTTCTAACGAGTCTAGGATGGCTTTATGTGTTACGTTATCATAAGCCCTTTTGACGTCGAGGAATAGTACCAGTGGTATGCGCTTGAGGCTCTTCTGTTGCTGGATAAATGATGTGAGATCAATCACGTTGTCAAGAGATGACCTACCACGCCGAAAACCCGTCATGAAGTTTGGGTATACGTTGTAGCGCTCGAGGTACCATTCTGGGTGTGTAAGGGCCATCCTTTTCATGACTTTTCCTGCGCAACTTGCGAGGGCGATATGCGAAATGATTTGAAATCAAATGGTGACTTTCCTGCTTTGAGTAGTGGCACATGTCGACTTATCTTCCAATCTTGGGGAACAATGCCCACCTGCCATGAGTGGTTGTAATAGCATAACAACTGCCCCCTTGCCTCCTGTTGAAGGTTGGCTAGAGCGGCGTAGGTGATGCCATCGGGTCCTGGTAAAGATGATCGTCGGGAAGCCACCAAAGATGCGTCAAGTTCTTCTATAGTGAAAAGATTGTCCATTTCGGAGATGCGGGGTTCAGGGATAACACTCCTAATGGTGCCAGCGGACAAGTCGGACACACCAGCGATTCGCGTACAAAACTCATTTGCCACTTCAAGTTGGGTGCGGCCTAAATGTAGGGCTAAAGCCATGAAAGGATGTCTTTGTTGGGGAGTCGAGCGCAGGCCACGAATAGTGCTCCAGATGCGTGACAACGGCTTTCAGGGATCCAATGATTCGCAGAATGATTTCCAGCGTTCCTGTTCAAGTTTGTCTAAACGTCGTTGGATTTTTTTCTGGATGCGTCGTGCCAGCCTCAAGACGCATATTGCTTTCGTCCGCCTGTATCTCCTTTCCACCCTTCGGCGAAGCGCACACAGTTTTTCCAGTTCAACGTCGAAATCTGAATGCTTGCCGGTAAACGGGAGGAAACAGGAAGCTTCCCTCGTTGCCTCTTTTCTGACATCCTCCAAGTTCTGCTCAGGGTCTTCATGGCATGTATTTACCATGAGTCGCTGAAATTCGGACCAATCAATTCTTCGTCTTGTGGTCTTAAGAGAGGAGTTAGTAAGACCCGTTATTCGCATATAGGTTGGAATGTTGTCACTCCCATGCGTTTTGATGTCTGAAATTCAGTGCACTTGTGACCGGAAGTTTCTGGATACCCGAGTCAAATCGAGGCCGCTGCTGAACGTAAGGCCCCGCAGGTATGTAGGACTGCCATCATTTAAGAAACATAGGTCGTGCTTGCAGGCGAATGACACGAGGTTTCTTCCTTTATCATTGATCGTCGAACTACCCCAGATTAAGTGATGTGCGTTGAAGTCTCCAGTTTTAACCCACGGGCCCGTAGTTGTTGACAGTGTCTCGTTGTCGGTCTTGTTCAAATCGTCCGGATGGTGATATGTAGACACCAATGAGTGTGAATGACACTTTTTCCTTTTTAACACGTAAGCAAACATATTGATTGTCGTCATGCGGTTGAACTGCGTGATGTACATATGTGAAATCTGTGCGGATGTAAACAACCACCTTGCTGCGTTCCTCACATGTTGAAGAAACGAAAGATTCATACCCTGATAGTTTAGGAGGTTGTTGCACGTTAGATTCACATGTAACTATTATAGCAATACGATTCATGAATATATACTGACAGAATGAAAAGATGCGGGATCTCAGGCCTCTCGCGTTCCACTGCATTATCGACGCTTGTCGGACCTTGTTGCGGAAGGAGAAAATTTGTCGAGCCATGGTTGCTACTGGAGATTTGCAAATACTGGACTTAGAGCATCCAGTACTTGTAGTGCACTCTGAGCGAGTGGAGATTTCAGGCTGCTGCACAGCTTTCGCATGGCATCCACCAGTGTTCGGAATGTTCTGATGACTTCTGTGTCTTCTCAGGCAGATTGTCAGCGGCTGGCTGGAGGGGTGTGATTGTCGATGTGCGCTTGGAATTTGCAGGTGGCTGTGATTTCAGCAATGAAGGCCAACAAACTGATTCATCTGCAACATTGCTGTTCGTTGGTTGGTTGACCGCGCTGGCCGCCTTCGGTCTGGGAGGCAAGGGCGGTGGAAGAGAAGGGTGGTGGAGTGGTGCTTTCGATGCAGCGTCTGCGGCATTCTTTGATGAACTGCGGCGACGATGACGACTCTTTCGGACGGTCCTGGCAGCCTCTAAATGCGACGAATTGTCTGTGGTCATTTGTTTCAATACCGCTATTTCTCTTGGGATTTTGGGGCATTCTTTTGACGAAGCTGCATGTAACCCATGAATATTCGAGCATTTAAGGGTAGTTACTTCGCAGTGATCCGCAGAATGGCCTTTCGCGCAACGAGGACACACCATCCTATTTTCGCATATGCTTCTCACGTGGCCTATCTTCATGCACTTATGACACTGTAAGGGCTTCGGTACGAAAAGTTGCACAGAATGCCGAAAATGGCCCATCTTTACGTGTGAAGGAAGAGAGTCGCCCTTGAACATGATCTTCAAGCAGCGTGAGTTTCCCAAACGAACAACTTTTGTGATGACGCTGGCTTCATTTGCCGGTTTGACCAGAACATCGAAGTCGGAGCTGGGAAGTATCTCGCGTACAAGGGGCCTGATGTTCCTGCTTACATAACGTATACACGTTTCTTGTCCATACAGATTGATATACAGCCAGAGCAGAACTGCATCTCCGTGTGGAACAATGGCCAGGGCATTCCCGTGGTCGAGCACCGCGTAGAGAAGATGCACGTGCCGACGCTCATCTTCGGACACCTGCTCACCTCGTCCAACTACAACGACGAAGAGAAGAAAGTCACAGGCGGCCGCAACGGCTATGGTGCCAAGCTGTGCAACATCTTCAGCAGGAAGTTCATCGTGGAGACATACTCGCGAGCCGAAAAGAAGCTTTTTAAGCAGGTGAGTCTCTCGAACGTCTTGGCTCCTTGAATGTTTGAAAACATGCAGCTGAAAGTTGGCGCGTCGCCTTTCTTGGCCGAGTGTACGCAATGAAACATTTTAATGGTCTAGAAAGATGCTCCTCTTCTGTCAAGCATGTGAAAGAACATGTTATGTAGATGTTCGTGTATATAATAATCAGGGTGTTAAGTATAAGCTTGTCAGTTCACCTATAAGGCACCGCCAGCGCAGTGTCTCAGGTAAACTGTAAGCATAGCATTAGCGTCGGAAAATAAAAAAGGTGTAAATATCAAGGCCATCCTCGCAGGTCTGGGAAGACAACATGCGAAAGACCACTGAACCCAAGATCAAGGCGGAGGCCAAGGGCGAGGACTTCACCAAGATTACCTTCTATCCAGACCTGGCCAAGTTCATGATGCAGAAGCTGGACGCCGACACAGTGGCGCTGCTGTCCCGCAGGGCGTATGACGTGGCCGGCTGCACACAGGGAGTCAAAGTATGTGAGACTTGTATGTTTCCGTCGTTACGCAAGCAAATGACACGCACGACAGGCCTTACTAAACACTACGGAATTCACCTTCTATAGTTACTTGCAGTTGGGTTGTGTGCTTGAGTTTCGGTTGTGGCGGCCACGCTTCTGTTGAGGAAGGTGAAAATTTAAAGCTTTTATCTAAATATTTTTCGATGGTAGGTGAACGCGCGTTGGGGAAACTGATTTGTAGCTTTGCATGGCAGCACCGGCGTCGGCAGGATTCTGCCTTGGGGGGGGGGGGGGCACACCTATTATGTAGCTGCGCAGGGGGGTGATCACAACCGTCGAAAAGGAAGATATCTTACTGATCTGAAGGGTCACAAAAGATTCAGATTATTGAATAACGTCCGCATCAAACACGCACACACACGCGCGCGCGCGCGGACAGACAGACACGGACAGACAGATCGACACAGACACACACAAAAGGTAGGAACACCTCGGCATGAAGACAGAATTTTTAGAAGTTATGAGACGACGAGGCACAAAGCAGAATATTACCACTGCTGAGGCAGGCAGCCCTGAATTCGCATTTTCTGGTTAACAATGAAGTTTGCAGTCAGAAATTGCTGGGAAACTGTTTCCTCTTCTATATTCTTTCCGCATCAAATGACTTGCAGTTATGCAGTTAAATGACACGTTGCGAGGCAGAATTACCGTAATTTCGTACATGCTAGAAACCTAACCGTACGTTCACTCAGTGTCTTAATGCGAGCGGCATATGTCTTGGCGCGCGCATAGCAAAGTGTTGTACAACTTTCTCGGAGAAAGCTCTTTGTCTTTCCTTTTAAAAATTTTCACGATGCAGCGAGAGCATGCAGAGTCCAGACAAGCGGTTGTCTAACGTCACCGAACAAAGCCACGTCTTCACACGCCGCATCGTGCTGGAAGAACGTTCGGGACAACACGTTGTCGGAGGGAAAGGTTATGGCCGTTTTATGAACCCGACTGATGGCGGGATAGAACCCCTCAGCAAATGCAAGAAGATCGATCAGGTTTCTATTGAAGTCTGCCTTCATCCATGCCCGATGCCAAAGTTACACTTCACAGATGAAGTTGTCACAGTCGAAGTATTTATTAGCAGGCTCGCAGAGCTGCTTCCTAAAATCTTAATTCGAGAGCTTCCTCAACGCGTTTGGGTGTATTAAGAGCAGCACAAATGCGGGAGCATTGCGCTCTCCAATTTTTTCTTCCAGCGCGGAGAGCAGAGAGCCCAAGTAATTCTGCTGGAGTTCCTATGCTTTTGGCGCGCAACCGATTCGCGGCATACTGATTTGTGCTCTCCTGCGGTCGTAGAATAAAGGTCCTTCAATTTTTCTTCCGCTTTTGCCCTGTTTCTCGCCAATTGTTTCAGTAGAGGGCTGCATGTGCTGCTGCATCATTAAAATGTCCACCTTTGGCTTTGTTACATATTTGTGACAAGTTAAAGCCGAGCAGATTACCTGGCAATAATGGTGAGGCAAACTAAAAAGAAGGGGTGCATAGACTGCACGATAATTGGTGTGCAGTCTCCCGCGTTCACCTGTTCGCAGGTGATGAGTGTTGTCAGGGCCTCTATGACTTCAATGAAGTGTTGGCGAAAGAGACGAATACATTTGGAGGTCCACCTGGTTTTACACAGCAAGGGCAGTGAAGGCGCATTCTCCTTCTGTGGGGGTGCTCCTGGAAGAACTTGATTGTCGCTTTGAGGGATGCCACCGCATTTCTAATACCGGCCACCGCGCTTGCCTTGTTCACAACTAAATTTAGCTGATGTGAAGCACAATGAAAGTACATGACTCGAGGGTGTTTTTTTCTTGATTCTAGACTGTACGCATCATTCAAGAGCATTCAGCAAACCCTTGGCCTACGATGTTTTCAGCAGTGAGGCCGAAGTCGTCAACAGCCTTCAGAGTTGTGGCAGAAATGGTTTGGGCGTCCATGATTTCTGGCAGAATCATGCCAAGAAAATCTCCTCATACAGCCTTGAGATCTGGGTTTACAAACCAGATATGAATAGTGAGCTGTTCTGTGCCTGATATGCCCGCAGATTCATCTGCGAGCAGCAAATACTGTCCGGACTTGTTGCACGCATTGACAATGTCTCTCAGAAGGAGGTCCTCGCTGATTTTTATCAGCTCGTTTCGAATGCTCGCTGATGTGCACTTTGCGTTTTTGGCGTTCTTGTCGAGATGTGCTTGCAACGCGTGGTCTGCAGCGTCGACGTGAAATAGAAGGTCCTGAAAAATCCCGCTTTGTGATTGTTTACCTCGCAAAGGCAAATCGTGCACATTCCACAGAAAAGCACAGCTGCTGTAATGGAGCCCAGTTTCTCCTTATTGCCTTCTGCTTCTTCCTTTGCGGCTGTGTCCAGCTGCAGTGCGACATCGGTGGCCTTGTTGAAGAGTCGAAGCAAGTTGTATCTTCTTTCGGTTGCGTCCTTGTGCTATTCGCACTTTTCTTGCTTCTTGGCGGACTTGGCTTCCCGGTACGAGACCGACAGGACCACCTATAACGCAATGTTAAAATTAAATTTCTAGCTTTTTATGAAGCTATCCCCAATCTGGTTTACCACATTAAGGGCCAAAACAATGAGCACACTAAATAATTAACACAAAAGGCATGCATGTTGCCGGTTAGCTGACCACTATATAGTGATCATGCTAAGGCCGTGACCACGCAGAGTGCTTTTCCTCAGAGTGAAAAAAAAAGCAATCAATTCAATTCCAATAGCCTTTTTCCCCCTCCAACTGTCGGTGTGATCAAACATTTTCTGTAGCAGGCTGGATACTATTTGCTGTGGTGAAGCTTACCGGCGAGAGCAGACTTGAGGGCGCAGCCGATGTCGAGATGGTGCCTCGATGTTAGAGGCTCCTCAAGTTTGGTCGAGGTGCTAGAAATATCTTCGTGTTCAAAATCGTGGTCTAGCTCGGAAAGTTGTATCTTCTTCATCAAACATGGCGCAGCAGCGTCCGTATCGGCTTTCCGTTGAAAGGAGCTTCTGATGTTCATTTTCGCTTTGCGGTGGCTCTGTATACCAGCTCTGCAATTCTCACGAACGAGCGTTTACTTTGACGCAGGGAAGCTACGCGAAACTTTTTCCTGTTCGGTCGGGTGCAAGATAATCTTTTCACCATGGCAGGTACATATTGTAGCCATGAGTAGAGTTTATTAGAGAAGGGCTATCAAGAGCAGCCTGACACTTCGCAGAAGTTGGCTTTTTTCGATGTTTTCCCCGCAGAATTTCTTTTTCACAGACTGGTTTTCTCGTTCTAGGCACGTTCACCTCTCCAAATATTCCAACGAAAGTGCACGAAGCGTCTTAAAAAATTTACTGTGCAAATTTTGCACCTCATAAGCCACGTTTACTGAATGCAATAGAACGCGAGACGTTGTTTCTCTCAAGCTTACCCCGTTTTCTGCCCCCTATCTGCCACGCGGTGTCGGAGGGTGTGCTCGCAAATAAGTTCCTGTGCTATAGGAGTTCATATCGGTAATTTTATGATGGTGAGAACTGAATGCTAGAAAAAGTTCATTAAACTTTTTGCAACTGGGTTAGGTGGCTGAGGATGTTTCGTCCTTCGTTGTTGAACTGTCTTTCTTCTGTCGTTTTTGTTATCGGTGCTGTCCGGTTCAGCAAGGGAAAGTACGAGCCTGGCCGTCATCCCTTTCACGGGAACATCACGCATGTGTCCAAATCGCCCAACCTCTCGCTTCGGAAGGCAAGTGTCGGCAAGAAACTCTGACAATTCGGACGCAATGGAAGGTCTTCAACATACTCGAAACAGCGATGACGAAAAGCCGTCGTTGCTGTCCCCTTGATTTGGGGTCTGTGAGTTCAATTACCCCTCGAATTCCGTTCCGCCTGGCGCTTCAGTACAATACGCCTTCCTTAAACTTTTTCCTGGGTGAGTTGGTTCAGCGAACTCATATAAATAGATGCGATGCACCAGTAGTTGCATTCATGTAAACAAGTAATAGTACGGAAAGTTGGACGAGTTGGTTTGATGATTGCTGACCCGCAGGTCGCGGGATTGAATCCCTGATGCGGCGGCTGCATTTTCAATACAGAATACTGTATGCCCATGTGCTCAGATATGAGTGCACGTTCAAGAACCCCAGGTAGTCGAAATTTCCGGAGTCCTCCACTATGGCGTCTCTCATAATCATATATGGTCATTTTGGGACGTTAGACCCCACATATCAATAAATCAATCACCACATTTCGCACTCACCTGCCGGCCCCTTGCATCACAGCATTCTGAAAGCCTTTTGGGTGCTCTTATTTTAACGCGAGTACTTTAAAAAGCGTACTTCTCGGAACATGCGGTGTCGATGTTGCCGGCGTTGCCAGTGAGCGAAAAATTCTCACGAATGCAAAGATTGAAAGTTCAGATGTCCAGCTGGAACCAAGCCCAAGAAATGTCAAGCGTTGAGGCAGTTTCAAGAATGAAGTGTGAAGTGGTAGAACATTTGAGTGCGTAACATTCAAATATTCTCAGTAAAAATGGCGCCGGAGGAAACAGACCAGCTGAGGAGGACACACACACAAGGCGCTTGCATGTATGAGTCCTTCTCCTCGTCTAGTCTATTATTTTCTTCGGCGGTGTTTTACTCTAAGTATGAACCAACCAGCCTAAAATCACTCCTTGTCTAATAATCTACCACTTCACGCTTCAATCCTTCTTATTGCAGAATATCTGACTATGTACGTAGTAGTCCAATATTCCACAACTTCACACTTCAATGCTTGAAGCTGCTTCGGAAAAACACCAAAGGAGTTTCAAACTTCTGCAATACGGGCGTCATGTCAGGCAAGTGTGCCACGTACTTTAAAAGTCAGCGCAAGGACGGCTAACACGAGACGAGAAGGACACAGTACGAACACTGTGTCCTTATTGTCTTGCGTCTATTTACTACTCACGCCGATTTTCCGAGTATTCATACTTTTAAACTTGCCCATCTTTCTACCTTACTGCAAGTATGTGACGTTAACAGATGCAATATTGCGTGACAAAAGTGTATCACCGAAACAAGCTTAACACCATGTGAATGCTGCAGCGAATGGATAATTTAGAACTGTCATACCATTAAAAAAAACCTTGCCTAGGGGAAGAATGGAAATAAAATTTACTCGCAGCAGCTGCCATTGACAATGGGCTCGTGAAATAGATGGGATGACCTAGGGAAAGTATTGTTTTACCAAGTGATGCCATAAAGCGTAGACAAATATGAAATTACATATAATGGACAGTGAATGCTGTCAGCTGGTCTTGAAGTTGTGGTATGAAAACAAACTTGGAATGACCTAGGGAAAGTATTGTTTTACCATGTGACGCCATAAAGCGTAGACAAATATGAAACTACATATGATGGACAGCGAATGTTGTCAGCCAGTCTTGAAGTTGTGGTATCAAAAGAAACTTCCTACTTACACTTCATGCCATGGAAATACACTGCGTGACAACCGAAGACATACGAAGAACACTAGCTGTTTAGGGTCTAAACGATTGCTCAGCGGTAAGGCGTTATCCTAGCAATTGCATTATACATATTCGTTCCAAGTGAATCTGGTTCTTGCTAGTCGGCCATCTGAGAACTTCTGTTACACACAGCCTTCATTAATGTTTTTGGTTTACAGCCTGCTGACAATGTTATTGGCTACTTTAAATTTCGAAACTGCATCGCTCTCTTATTGCTCATGAGTTTTTTTTTTTCAATACTGCAAAGGCAGCCTCAAAACTGGTTCAAGCGAATGCTGAATTTGAGTCGTAGTGTAAGTTTCGGCGTCTCCTGAAAGACTCAAAAATGTGTTCAAATTTCTAGTGGAGGGCGTCGACAAGCAGGTTTTAGAGTATTTAAAACTAAGTTGTGATGAAGGTTCACACTGGTGGTGATGCATTGTAAGGCAGTAAAACCTTTCGTGCTAGTTACGTCAGTGGACATTCTTTTAGCTCACTTCGAAGTTTTTTTCTATGTGATGGTGTACAAGCTTTTTTCACCCAGGTCTACTTGAACGGTAAGCGGCTGCCAGTGAAGGGCTTCCGGGAGTACGTGCAGCTGTTCCTAAAAGACCAGGAAGACGAAACGGGCAATCCGCTCGTTGTAGCCCACGAGCTCGTCAGTGACCGTTGGGAAGTGGCCGTGACCTTGAGTGCCTCGGGCGAGTTCCGGCAGATGAGTTTCGTTAACGGCATCGCCACCACCAAGGGAGGCAGTCACGTTGACTACGTCTCCGACCACGTAGTCAAAAAGGCAAGTATCACAGGCGTCTTTGTCTCTTTCAGCACAATGACATCTGCAGCATAAAAGAATACCGAACATTGGGAAGTCTGTATCACTTTTGACTAGCTGCTCATTGTAAAATGGGGGCTCTGCAGGTGCATATAAGTTGTTTCACGTCGTTTTAGGCTTCGTATGTGTAACACTGACAGTGATACTGTTTGCGCTTGCGTTCCAGTGTGGTCGTTCCCAGCTTGCGTGTATTTTTGGTGTGTGCTTGGTGGGCCAACCCTGACTACGTGCTTACCTGGTTCCTTTTTTTTGTCTGTCGTCGTCGTCATCAGCATCATCAGCCTGACTACGTCCACTGCAGGACAAAGGCATCTTTCATGTTCCGCCCGTCAACTCGGACCTGTGCTTGCTGCTGCCACTTCATACCCGCAAACTTTCTAATCTCACCTGCCCATCTAACATTGTCTCCTTCTCACCCGCTTGCCTTATCTGGGAATCCAGTCAGTTATCCTTAAAGACCAGGGGTTATCCTGCCTACGTGCTACGTGCCCAGCCCATGTTAATTTCCTTTTCTTGATTTCAGCTATAATATCCTTAACCCAGGTTTGTTCCCTGACCCGTTCTGCTCTCTACTTGTCTCTTAAGGTTACACTTATCATTTTCCTTTCCATCGCTCGCTACGTAGTCCTCAATTTAAGCTGCACCCTCTTTGTAAACCTCCAGGTTTCTGCTCCGTAGGTATGTACCGGCAAGGTGCACCTGTTATATACCTTCCTGTTGAGGGATAATGACAATTTACCTGTCATGATTTCAGAATGATTATGGAATGTTCTCCACCCCATTCTTATTTTTTTAGTCTTTTCATTCTCGTGGTTCGGCTCCACGGTTACCTATCATAAGTGGGTGCACTTGTTCACAACTTCAAGTGTTCTGATACATACATATTGAAGGGCTGATCTCTTCCGAGGTTGTTGTACATCACTTTCGTTTTCTGCAGAATAATTTGAAGACCTACCTTTCTACTCTCTGTATCTAATTTTGTATTAATGAATTGCCATTTGTCTCTGAGTTACTCAGCAGTGTGCAGTGCCCTTGGCAAAGCGTAGGTTACTAAGGTAATCTTCATTACCTATTATTCTGAACTCTTCCCATTGTATGCCTCTGGGAACTTTCTGTAAGCACGTGGTATATAGCGCTGGGAAGACTGTATGCTCCAGCCTTACACCCTTCTCTATTGGTATTCTGTCACTTTTTTATGAAGAACTATGGTGGCATTTGATCCTCTGTTGATCCTCTGAGGCGTGTACCTTCAAGTAACAATATGCTTCGTAGACGTCCTGAATCCGCAGTGTGTGCATGACTGCTGTTCTCTATACTGTATAAGATGCCTTCTCGTAATCTATGAAATCTACATATAGTGCTTGGGTGTATCCTGGGCATTTCTCTATATTGATAGTATGAATGTAGTGTATTGTTGAGTAGCCTGTTCGAAATCCTGCTTGATCTTTTGGTGGATTGAATTTAAAGGTTGTCTTAATTCTGTTAGCAATTGCTTTTGTGAATATCTTGTATACGACGGAGATGAAGCTAATCAGCCTGTAGTTCTTGAAGTCCTTGTTATCTCCTTTCTTATATATTTAGATGATGCTAGCATTCTTCCAAGATTCTGGTACTCTTTTCGTCAGGAGACACTTCGTAAACAGAGTGGCTCGTTTTTCTAACGCAATCTGTCCTCCGTCTTTCAGCAGATCTGATGTTACCCGAACCCAATCCTCACCAGCAGCTTTGCTTCTGTGCATTCCCTCCAAGGCTTTTCTCACTTCTTCTGCCAAAACTGGTGGGATGTCATCAGGGTTACTGCTACTTTTTACATCAAGGTCATGGTTGTCCCGGCTACTGTACAGATCTCTACAAAACTCCTCCGCTACTTTCACTATCCTATTCATATTGGTATTTACTTGTCCTATAGTACATAACTCTGGTTTCTTTCTTTGGCTGTAGTGATGCTTTATTTTCTTTGTGAAAGACTCACAGGGTTGCTAATAATGTTCACATGGCAGGCCCTTATTTTACTTGATGTATTGCAGGTTTTGGAAAACGTCAAGAAGAAAAACAAAGCAGGTGTGAAGATACAGAGCAAGCAAGTCAAGGACTACTTGTGGATGTTTGTCAATTGTCTCATTGAAAATCCAACATTCGATTCCCAGACCAAAGAGAACATGACGCTGCCTGCGAAGAAGTTTGGTTCTAAGTGCGAGCTCAGCGACAAGTTCTACAGCCAGGTTTGTTAATCATTTCTTCTTCATCAGCCGGATACGTGTATGCAGTTACAAAGCAGCAGTGTTGACAAGCAGCGAAAGCAACGATTCACTGAGCAGAGCATAATATTTATGGTCCTTTGGGATAGTTCAATCAACTTTTAAAAGCCAGCTTTTTTACTCTAGCATTATGCATATAGCGCTATGAATATATATGTTTAGTTGTCTTAGTGAATAAGATTGACGGGGTATTATTGCAGTTTATGATACATCGACACAATTCAGAGCTTCATTGAGCAACGTTTGACCGGAAACTCGAGCAGTACGACAGAGTATTAGGCGTGCAATAAAAACATATCCTGAACTTGATATGAAGACCATTGCGCTTGTTCACCTACATGTAGCGTGTGTCACTATTCGACGAGATTACCCACAGCCGTTTCGATGCGTCGCACGCGTTTGTGTATCCCCGTGAGCCAACCTTTTCTTTAAAGTTGTCTGAGAAAAATGCGAAGGCGCGAAAACGCACTTACAAATTTTTAATGCAACTTTGTGGTACGTTTTTGCGGCGTGGTCCTATCACTTCAGAAGTTCCATAAAATGTAGTTCAATAATACAGTAATCAATCAAGTGTATGATAAAGAATATCAACAAAACCAAGTGTAAATGATATAGAGCAGAAAGAATGAGCTCAATATTTTCCTTCTCGACTTCACTGATTGTTCTCACAACACTGCTCCGTTCTGATAAATTTTTCACGCGGCATTCGGGTGCACGTTAAAGAACCCTAGGTGGTCGAAATTTCTGGAGCTCTCCATTACGGCGTCTCTCATAATCATATGATGGTTTTGGGACGTTAAACCCCACGTATCAATCAGTCATTTCCACACGTCTTTGTTGTTTAACAAATTTATTTGTTTTTTTTGTTGACGTACTGGACGTTGCCTAAAGCGTACCTCGTTTCACTCTGCAGATGCTCAAGTGCGGCGTCGTGGAGTCCGTTATGTCATGGGTAACATTCAAGGCCGAAAAACAGCTAGGCCAGAAGTGTTCGTCCAAGAAACACTCCAAGCTGAAGGGCATTCCAAAGCTGGAGGACGCCAACGACGCTGGCACCAAGAACTCGGTTGACTGCACGCTCATCCTGACCGAAGGAGACTCGGCCAAAAGCCTGGCCGTGTCGGGCCTGTCAGTGGTGGGCCGCGACAAGTTCGGCGTGTTTCCGCTGAAGGGAAAGATGCTGAATGTGCGGGAAGCCACCCACAAGCAGATCTTGGAAAATGCCGAGATCAACAATGTTATCAAGATCATGGGCCTCCAGGTCAGTAATTTCGCCTTCAACGACTAACATACAGTGGTATGGACAACGAAAATTACCCGAGCTTACTTCTTTAATCGGTTTCTTTCACTATCAAAGATGACTTGAAATCGTGAAATAATGCGCTAAAGCCGCCCACATAAATGCTCAGAGCTTCACTAGACGGTTGACTTAACGTGCTACTTTTGAACTAGACGTACACTTAAGCAGCAAAAATTTCACCTTATTGGAAAACACGCAGCATGTTCGACACGAGTGGAGCATGTCCAGATGCTCCACTTTACGCATATCTTATGGGCCGAAACCCTCTTTCTGAGATAGGTAACGGCAATGGCTAAAACGTTCATTACGGCTTGTATTGTGTAGTAAGACATCCTTAATCATGATCTTCCAGGAGTGTTAATAAAAGCTGTTTTGTAAACTACGTCATGCCAGTTGCATACCTGCAAAGGCGTACGAGCTTCACCCGCTCCCTGAAGCTACTTAGGAAGGTATATATTACAATGCGAACTAGATTTCTGAATGAGTATATCTCTCGTTTAGGGTTAGTGTTTTTTTTTGTTCCGTACCAAACGCGATTATTTGCTTTAACCTTGTCCAGCTAGTGCTTTGTATATAGTCAGCTCTGCTAATACTGCATTATACAAGTACTAGAGTTACAAAATACAATGATTGAAAAAAAATCAACACATCCCTATTTTCTAATCTGCAGTACAAGAAAAAGTACGAGTCAATGGACGACCTGAAGACTCTTCGGTACGGTCACCTTATGATCATGACAGATCAAGACCAGGACGGCTCACACATCAAGGGCCTTCTCATCAACTTCATCCACCACAACTGGCCGTCGCTTCTCAAGCTTCCGTTCCTCGAGGAGTTCATCACACCCATCGTGAAGGCGAGTCGCGGTAGCAACGAGCTGTCTTTCTACTCGCTGCCCGAGTTCGAAGAATGGAAAACCACCACCGACGACTGGCAGCGCTGGAAGGTCAAGTACTACAAAGGTCTGGGCACTAGCACCTCCAAGGAGGCCAAGGAGTATTTCACTGACATGCTGCGGCACCGAATCACGTTCCGGTACCAAGGCAACGAAGACGACCACGCCATAGAGCTGGCCTTCAGCAAGAAGATGATCGAACAGCGCAAAGACTGGCTCCGCAGTGGCATGGAGGAGCGCAAGCAGCGTCGCGAGATGGGCCTGCCCGAGCTCTACCTGTACGGCAAAGACACGAGGAACGTGACGTACCTTGATTTCGTCAACAAGGAGCTCATCTTGTTCAGCAATATGGACAATGAGCGTTCGATCCCGTCCCTGGTGGACGGGCTGAAGCCGGGACAGCGCAAGGTTCTCTTCACTTGTTTTAAGCGCAACGACAAGCGCGAAATTAAGGTCGCCCAGCTGGCGGGGTCCGTGGCCGAGCATTCTGCTTATCATCACGGCGAGGCCTCCCTAATGTCAACCATCATCAACTTGGCACAGAATTTTGTTGGCTCCAACAATATCAACCTGCTGCAGCCAATCGGTCAGTTTGGCACAAGGCTGCAGGGTGGCAAGGACGCGGCCAGCCCTCGATATATCTTTACCATGCTATCACCCCTGGCGCGTCTCATTGTTCCCACTTTGGACGATCCAGTCTTGGAGTACTTGTACGATGACAACCAGCGCATAGAGCCGGAGTACTACATCCCGGTGCTCCCCATGGTTCTAGTGAATGGTGCAGAGGGAATCGGCACCGGCTGGAGCACAAAGATACCCAACCACAATCCTCGTGATATAGTTGCCAATCTGCGGAGGATGATCTCCGGTGATGAGCCGAATATACTTAAGCCATGGTTCAAAAACTTTCGTGGATCCATAGACCAGGTGAGGCGGCTTGCTTTAATACTGTCACACACAAACGCGCGCACACACATACATACACACACGTACGCATATACACACAGATATATATATATATATATATATATATATATATATATATATATATATATATATATATATATATATATACTCTTTTCATCCACTAGAACCAACAATGTGAAGTAGAGGACGTGCAAAACCAAAGCTGTTTATTTTTGCATCATTTCAGCCGCAGAGCAGCCTTCATCAGGAAAAACACGATACTGAAATGCACTTTTATTAAGTAGACACGGAATATAAGGAGAGCCTAATACGTGATCTGTGAGTATCGCACAGTATTCACTGCAGTAAGTTACTATAGTATTGCAGTGACAGGAGCATAGGCACAAGAAAGGTGCGTAAAGACATCACTGGCGTATTCCACGGGAATAGCATACAGTTGAAAAACTAAGATAGACAAAGAAAGAAAATAATTTCAACAAACAAATATAGCAAACAAAGAAGCCTAATGTCTGATTAAATGATACAGGATGCGTTAATTTGAAGGGGTACGAAGATCCAGCACAAAAAAAAAACGCAAAAAAGAACGATCGAATGAAAACGTGTAGCCGAAATCTGCGTATACAGCAATTATGAGTAGACTGTGATATGCTGCTATGATTTAGTTCTGTGCTGAGAGAAACGCCAGCTTAGTTAAATTTCCTTTATACCAGATGATACAGTGCTGAACTTCTGTATGAGGAATGACTCGCGAACCAGATTTTAGTATAGTAGCTGTTAATTCATCGGAATAGTGACCAGGAATATTAACGGGCCTGAACAGAGGTAAATTGGGTAGGCTTGGGGCATGCGACTTACGATTAGTAAACCTCACTGAGAGTGGTCTCAGTTTGCCCGACATATTGAAAGGATCAGAGTACTTGAACATGTACAAATGAATATATGTTACGTTGGAAATATTTTCTCAAAATGCACGTCCTCTACTTCGTAGTATATAATATCAGCCTGACTACGCGTATACTGCTGGGCAAATGCGTCTCCTTTGTTTCGCCAATCAATCCGGTCCGGTGCTTTCTGCTGCCACGTTATACCTGCCAACTTCTTAATCTCATCTGCCCGCCTAATTTCCCGTCTCACGCGTGTGACTTTTCGTGGAATCCCGTCAGTTATCTTTAATGCCAAGCAGTTATTCTGCGTACGCGCTGCGTGCCCGGCCCATGTCCATTTCTTCTTGATTCCAACTATGATGTCCTTAATCACCGTTTGTTCCTTGATACACACTGCTCTGTTCCTGTCTGTTAAGTTTACACCTCTCATTTTACTTTTCATCACTCGATGTGTCGTCCTCAATTTAAGCTGAACCCTTTCTTGTAAGCCTCCAGATCTCTGCTCCATAGGTACGTGCCGGCAATATGCAGCCGTTACATTCTTTCTTTTTGAGAAATAGTGCTCCACGCCATCCTTATTATTCTAGTTATTTTACTTTCATGGTTCGGCTCCGCAGTTACTATGTGTCCTAAGTAGACATATTCATTTACAACCTTCACTGTCTAACCACCTATCGCTAAACGCTGTTCTCTGCCGAGACTGTTGCACATCACTTTAGTTTTATGCATATTATTTTCATATCTGCTCTTCTGATTTCTGTGTCCAGTTCAGTAATCGTGAGCTGCAATGCGTCCCCTGAGTTATACTCATAAATGCAATGTCATCTGCAAAAGGCAAGTTATTAAGATAATATCAATTAACTTTTATACGTTCGCAATCTAGGGTCCTGAAAATCTCCTGTAACCACGTGGTGAATAGCATTAAGGAGATCATGTATTGGGATTTTGTCCCTTTCTTGATGGACTGTGGTGGCTGTGGACCTGCTCTAGATTTCTTCTGGCATGCTAGTTTAGGCTTCCTCGATACCCTGATTCGCAGTGCCTCTTATTAGCTTAATTACGATACTTGCTATGCTCTCACTAATGCTATATTACTTCTTTGTTGCCCTTGCCCCACCGTGGTGGTTTAGTGGCTAAGGTACTCGGCTGCTGACCCGCAGGTCGCGGGTTCAAATCCCAGCTGCGGCGGCTGCATTTCCGATGGAGGCGGAAATGTTGTAGGCCCATGTACTTGCAGCTAGGCTCTCCTGAATGAATTATGTTCTAGCGTTCACTGTAGCCAAGTTTAGATTCCACTGACCGCCTGTCCGGACCCAGAGATGCTGAGCACCCTCCGATGCGGTGCAGGTTTGACCGCCACCTTTGTCAGTTGCTTCGCAGCCACTGGGGACTGACAACCAAGGGTTAATGGGTACTTTCATAAGGGAGGTAGGGGCGAAGTACTGCACCAGGGTGACCAATCCTGCTGTGGCGAGGGAGTGCGTTACTTGCTGTGGTCGCCAGTGAGGCCACACCCCAGGCCCTTTTTTAAACATGCGATTCCATCTTGAGGAGCTTTTTCGATCCGGGTGGGAATTGTACGGCACCGGGATTCAAACCACGGACCTCTTGCATGCGAGGCTGATGCTCTGCCTCTATCTAAGTAGGGGTTGTGCCACACTTTTTTAGCACTCTTGCGTTTTACACTGACTGCGGATCAGTTCTCAACTCGGTGGTTCTCGTAGTTCACGTGGCCTTCCCGTAACTCCATGGAACTCAATACTTCTGCTTGGAAGAAAGTTTTCTTCGCTTCTAAGAGCATCTGAAATTTTGGAGACTAAAATTTTCAGTGTCTGATATTTTAGACTTTCTGCTTGAATTCCAGGTACAAAATAGCATAATTTTTGCTCCCACCTGTGCCACATCTGTCATCTTCCTATTGGACTCAGTGCCTCGCCACGGTGGTCTAGTGGGTAAGGTACTAGGCTGCTGACCTGCAGGTCGCAGGATCGAATCCCGGCTGCGGCGGCTGCATTTCTGATGGAAACGGAAATGTTGTAGGCCCACGTGCTCAGATTTGGGTGCACAATAAATAACCGCAGGTGGTCGAAATTTCCGGAGCCCTCCACTACGGCTTCTCTCATCATATGGTGGATTTGGGACGTTAAACCCCACAAATCAATCATATTGGACTAAGTGTTTTCTCAATACATTGGCGAGTGTCGTGAAGCATGAAAAGCAGCTGTACCGCAATAAGAGTGTAATAAGGTGAAGCATATTAAAAATTTTAAGGGTCCTTTTCTGATCGGACATTGACTGTTACGAATTCGATCATAGTGGAGCTTGAAAGGCAGCTCCATATTCCAGATTTTGCACCCATTTTATTACGGAATTTTCAGTTGTGGTAATAGCCTTTCGTAAATTGACCACATCAACAAATTCCGCCGTAATGAAAACGGACTCTTCATCAGTGGGCTGTGCGCTCACGTCCTCCAGTGATTTGAAAGCATTGAAAGAGTTCAATTCCCTAGTACCGAATCGCTTACCTAATGTTCAATTAATATGGGTACCTGGGCACAAAGGCTTGATTGTAAATAAAACAGCTGATGCGCAACGAAATCTGTGTAAGACGGATCAGCTATTTTTACTCCTACAACAGCTTTTATAGGAGCGGCGAGATTTCGGAGGCAAATAATGATGTCAGAATTCTCTACACTATCTCGAAGAAATTCCCCGTATTTTAATGATCTATTGGTACTGTGGAAAACATGTCATGACAGAGGTCTTGAAGCGACAATCACTAGGTTACGTTGTCGTGTTTTACCATTAAATTTTTATTTATGCAAATCCAACCTGACACACTCTCTGTTTTTTCTTGTGGAGAAGAGGCAACAATAAAACACTTTCTGATCTCTTGCCAAGAAAGATTTCTGCATTAAGAAATATATCTAAAACGCCGTTAAACATCAATAAATTAGATTTAACTCCAAACTTGCTATTCATTGGTACACGTACCCTAGGTCACAGCAACAGGAAAGTATCCGAGGCCATGCTAGATTTCGTTAGACAGATTTATACAATAATTCAGTTACCATGGTCCTTAATCAGTGTAGGCTACAGCAAATTTTCTTGTATATTAATAATTTATTCCCATTCCAGTGTGAATTTGTGTAACCTTTTTTTGTCTCAAGAATCATTAAAAATCTTTTTGTGGTTACAAAACGAAATATTCTAATCTTTTGTAGGAATTAAATATATTTTTTTTTCTAAGCTACCCGATTCTTTGCCGATCTCCAAGGTTGGGTGTGAGCCAAAACTGTAGCATCTACATCTTGTAACGTAATTTACTTCCGCTTTGCAATCCCTCCTTGGTTAGCTTCCAGCGCGCTCGTCGGGACGAGAAGAAAGCGACAAATTCTCAATTCTGGTCGTACTCGACGGCTTCCAAGCATTTTTGCAGCGGTGCATTCGTGAGGCAATGAACTCTTTGAATGAAGCCATTCTATTAAAACCTGTAAAAGCGTTTCAGGGCCCCTTCAATTCATTTGATTGTTCTGTGTCTGCACTGCTGGAACTCAGGTTGAAGAGCAGAGGTTCATCGTGAGCGGCGAGGTGGCCGTGCTCAACTCCACCAGCATCGAGATCACGGAGCTTCCGGTCCGGGTGTGGACTCAGACGTACAAGGAGACGGTGCTGGAGACCATGCTGCATGGCACAGATAAAGTGCCGCCGCTCATATCCGACTACAAGGAGTACCACACAGACACCACCGTTCGCTTCGTGGTTACCATGGCCGAAGAGAAGCTGGCCAAAGCCCGCGAAGAAGGACTGCACAAGGCGTTCAAGCTGCAGACTACGTTCACGACGTCCTCTATGGTTCTGTTCGACTCCAAGGGCGTCCTGAGGACGTTTCGAACCCCCGAGGACATCCTGCGCGACTTCTTCGATACGCGCCTGCAAGCGTGAGTTTTAGTACGTCGGTTGCTGGGGTTTGTGAGCGAGTGGTAACCGCGCAACTAAACTTTCGAATTTCGAGTTGCCTCCACTAAACAAAACACGGCGCGTCACGCTTTAAATTGAAGTAGAAAGATTGCAATTTCGGTCATGATGTTTTGTTTAATCATGACTTTTTTCTTCAACTATTTTCGTGATTTCAGCCACTTCGGGTAGCATAGCGATTGCACGACTTTCACTGGAAACATTATTTTAGCTTTGTATCTAATTTCTGCAGGTATGTCAATCGAAAGGCCTACCTCATCGGTCTGTTGTCGGCTGAAGCGAAGCGCCTCGAAAACCAGGCACGCTTCATTCTCGAGAAAATTGGCAACATCATCAAGATCGAGAACCGCCGCCGCAAAGAGATGTTGGAGACACTGCGGCAGCGGGGCTATGATCCCGACCCCATCCTAATCTGGAAGAAGAAGCAGTTGCAGCTGACAGGGCGTCGAGACAGCCAAGACGAGTCGCAGGATGAAGGCGGAGACGCTGGTCAGTTCTTTTCGTCGGTTTAAAATCGTCAGTTTTCGTCAGTTCTAACATTTATAGCACGTCCTTTTCGCGATGAACTACAGCTCGGCTCTTCCTTGAGCTATTCTTGCTTGTACAAAGCTGTCAGAGAGTGCCCAGCGTTCCCCATCCGCCCCACCACTTCATCCCCTGATTATTGAGGGGATTGACCCAAAGTCGGCCGGTGGACTGCACCACCCGTTTGACAAGAGTTGGCTCCTTACAACGAAGTCTCTCGTGAGATTAAAACAAGGGCAGATTCTGGCACTGTAGTTGTCCGCCGCTGCCGCCGGTGTCCGTAACCACTCGGGGAAGTTGTTTGCTTCCCCCATGAATGAAGCGTCACAATCAGCACGTGGTACACTTCCTATAGGGAGTAAACCAACTCGTGCGCTTTCCCTTTGGGCAGTCTGCATTTTGGGCACGGGAAGGCGTAGGTGCCAGCAATCCGCCTGCGACAATACTCTTCCACGAAGAGAAAGTTCGTAGTTTCTTCACGCTTCGTGTGGCGATGGTCGAAAACTCCCCACTTGTATCGGCGCGTTTTAGGGATTTCTACTCACAATTTCTACAAAAAAAAAGCCCGAGTTTTTTTTTGTCAAAACCGGGACACGGTGTCCAAGTGACTTCCTGGACCTTTCACTGGTAAAGCTGCATCCTCTACATATCCCGATACATTTACACATGCTAGAAAACTAGCTGACAAAAGCATTCGCGCTGAGCTTTATGCATCAACGTTCACCACTTATCTAACTTCGTCCAAATTGCCCAAAGGGTTACAAATGCGACTAAATGCAGCTACTTCCGGGCTATCCGCTCACCACAAGGCGAGATGGCAACAAGTTTTACAAAGTGCTTCGCTAAATTTGACGCGCATTGTTATAGACCACAAGAAATCACGCGCTAAACAACTGTTTCAGAAAGAAGCGCTTCTGCTATCGCAGATAACGCTACTCGAATCTGATCACTTGGTAGCTTACCAGCAAAATAAGTTTGCAAAACTAAATGCAATCAAGCAAAAAAAAGTACATGCGTGCTAACTTGCTCCCTTCGTCAAGCCGTTAGAGGTGATTGAGCCGATAAAGGAGAACGAGCACTGCATGACAATGTTATAAATCTTTCTTCGGAAATGCTTTCCGGCGCGCAGATATCTTGTTCATCGAAGGGCCTTAGTTTTTGTCAGGCAAACGGTGGGTTCAATCAATTTCAACTTATTAAGGACATTCACAACTCCGCCCGATACATGCGCCTTAAAGGATATTTCTACGGTCATTATACTGACCGTCAAAGTGGGCTGGTACTCCCTCAGCAGAAGCACTAAACCCCACCGCCACAACGTGATCGGTGCTTAGACCTATATATCAGGGCTGTATAACAAGACGTCATAGATTCTTACAAAACTCGCGCTCCCCATTGGCATAACCTATGAACAAAAAAGGGCACTCGAAGCGCTAGAAATAACCCTGAAATCATAATTAAGCCGGCAGACAAAGGTGGTGCTATTGTCATTCTTAGTATATATGACTATACGGGATCATATGACTATACGGGGTCATATGAGTATATATGACTATACGGGTTTTAAGAAATGGGTCCAATACTTTTTTAATTACGAAAAAGAAGTATCTGCGTGCTACTTGCGGCGTTGCCTTCCTGTAGCAGTATGGATCTTCAGATGGGTACAGACAATAATTACGGCAGTAATTATAGAAATTAACACAGTTAACTTTTTGGCCAGTGGTAATAGCCAGGCGAGTGAAACAGGCTAATTTAAGCCCTTCCTACGAGTCCATAGCCATTTTGATATTTTGGATAAGCGGACATTGTACAATCACCGTGGAGTGACGAATTATAGCCAATTTAGCTGGCGAAGCCCCGCCGCGGTGGTCTAGTGGCTAAGGTACTCGGCTGCTGACCCGCAGGTCGCGGGTTCGATTCCCGGCTGCGGCGGCTGCATTTCCGATGGAGGCGGAAATGTTGTAGGCCCGTGTACTCAGATTTGGGTGCACGTTAAAGAACCCCAGGTGGTCAAAATTTCCGGAGCCCTCCACTACGGCGTCTCTCATAATCAAACGGTGGTTTTGGGACGTTAAACCCCACAAATCAATCAATTTAGCTGGCGAAACCAAAACGCGCGCCCCAAACTGCACATCTAATATTCACTTCTACAACGCCATCAATGACGACACTGTTTCCCTCGGATTGGGGGAGAATTAGGCGAGCGTCAATAAGCGGCCTCGAAGTGAAGTGTCAAAATTGCCGGTTCATAACGGTGAGGGAAGAAGGGACGTCACTGAAGGTGTTGTCGAGGTGAACGGTAGATGCGCTGTTTCGTGCGTTGGTTTAGGCTTCGCCAGCTAAATTAGGCTCATTGCATCGCTCCGCGGTGATTACCAGCAGCCGCTTTTCCAAAACTTCAAAGTGGCTATGGAATATTCTTAGGAAGGGCTTGAATTTGCCCATTTGACTCGACCGGCAATCTCCACTGGTTAAAATGTTGATTGTGTTATTTCTATAAGTACTATCTTAATTATTGTTTGAGCGCATCTGATGATGCCTTCTGCCACAGGAAAGGCAACGCCACAAATATCACGCAGATACCTACTTTCTGCGATTTTTAAAGAATTTTGACACATTTCTTGAAACACCCTGTATAAGTGAACGTGAGAGGCATGCTGTCCGATCGTAACTTTTACGGACCTCTGTGGCGATCCTGCAAACGACTACAAGGTCGATTTGTGGAACGTACTAACATTTGTAAAGAACGAAAAGATCGATAAAGCGACAGCCCGTCCACTCGTTCCATTCAGCCCAGTGGCAGGTAGAATTTATCTTCTGCCCGAGATGCACAAAGTGAATAACCTCGGACGCCCCATCATCTTTTGCATATGATCCTTTACTGAAAATCTATCCATGTTTGTCGGTAGTCTCGTAAACAGGATTCCACCTACTTTCTAGTCATTTATAGAGGGTACAAATCACTTCTTGAAATACATTTTAGATGTAGGTGCTTCAGACGGTAGTCTTCCGGTTACACTTGATGTCTTTTTGTTGTACACAAACATTCCACACAACGATGGCATTTTCGCTCACATAAAAGCTTATGAAAATTTCAGTTTTGACAAGCCAGTTGATGGTGAAACCATTGGTACCATCATGAAGCTCATCTTAGAAAAAAAAACGACTTCGAATTGGATAACTCACGATATATGTTCAGACAAACGGGACATCTATGGGCACTAGAGTAGGTCCCAACTATGCAATTATATATGAGCATTTTGGAAGCTAACTTCATTGAGAATTCAACTCTGAAACCTTTCTTTTATAAGCGTTTCATCGATGGCATTTTCGTGATTTGGCCACATGTCGATGAAGGTTTTAATGTTTCATTAAGAAGCAACGTTGCTTGTTGGGCGAGTTGGAAGAAGACAATTATAGTGTAGTAAAGTGCAAAAAGCAGACAATAAACAAACGAGCAAACAAGGACGGGGAGGCTGTGTCTTCGTCCTCTCGCTTGTTTGTCTACTTTTTGCGCTCCACTACATTGATTCATTAAGAACTTCAACAATGCCCACCCCACAATTACTATCTCTCATAATTACTCAACAACCATAAACTTTCTCGACGTTACCGTCACAGCTAGAAAAGGACAGCTCTCTACAAAACTCGCAAACTGAGGGATAGGCATCAGCTTCTCCGTTTCTATAGCAGTCACGTCCGACATTTTAAAAAATAAAGACCTTACAGATAAGCTCACAGGTTCAAAATAATATGCTAAAACCACAATGATTCCTTTTCGAATTGCCAGGATCTTATACGTTCACTCTTAACGTAAATACCCACCGGAAATAGTCCATGACGCCATTAAGCACGCCAACAAACTAAACGAAATTGACCTGATTCAAGCCATCCCCAACGATTCCAGTACATTCTAGGCTAATCTTGTGCTCACCCATTCAGCGTCAGCCCCAAACGTCAATGCCACAATAACATATGAACTCAAAGTGAACGCCCAGAAAATATATTTCCAGAACAATACAGAGTCATTTACAGACGCGCACGGAACCTCCGCGATATTCTTTCATCTTCTAAGCTCACCACCCCTAAACAAAATGGCTGTGGTCCTTGTGAGAAGTCAGTGCAAGGTGTTTGCGCACATGGTAACTGCGCAAACTGTCAGCAGTTCATCCACTGGCTTTGAGCTAACAGTCAGTGGCAATCTAAATTGTGACAGTTCCAACGTAGTATACTTGCATGAAAGCAATACTTGTAATCTACAATATATTGGCCATACTGAAACACCGTTTAAAACGCAATTTAATAATCATGTCTCACGTCAGAACTCTCGCAATTTTGTCTTTATTAAAACATAACAACACCTGGTCATTTTTTCGACAAAATTAAAGCAGTGGTATTGAAATCCGGTTTACGCTCACCCCATGAGCGGGAAATCTACGAATTGTTTTTAGTCTACAAGTTCGATACCGTAAAGTCTACAATAAACGGAAAACCCAGGCGTACCGAGTATTCTACCCTCCACTACTTAACCTGTTTCATGTCATTCCGAGCTTTTATTCAGTTTATTTTATTTTTTATTGATATTTTCAATCTTGGCACAACTGTTCTTGTCCTCTGCTTCAAAAACTCAGTTGACCTGATCATCTTTAGTGGATATTCATTTCTTGATATACTGGCGAGAAGAATTTGAGTGAGTATTTACACTTGCAGCATAACGGCGGTTTGCAGTTTGCGCGCGCATACTTCTCCGTTAGCTCATCCTTGCTGAGAGAGAGAGGAAAAGCAAGAAAAAGAGAAATACGCAGCGCTGCACGTATGTGCTTCTTTGATGTGACAGTAGTATGCTTAGCTGTAAAACTGTAAGCTTTAAATTGAAGTTTAATGAGAACGAACTAGCCTAACTTTTAATTAGGCATTCTTAGTGCAGAAAATCCACGGACTTTTACCATCCCCTGGTTCGTGGGATCAAGTTTCGGGGCAAAATTAAAAGCTGAGCTTCCCACTGCTTGAGTCCACTGCTTTATTTGTCGCCACTTTGCAAGCTGCCACCACTGTTACAAGCTACCATAAGCAAGGTTGATCACTGATCAGGTTGGTCGGAGACTAAAGCGCAATTTTTTTTGGCGCTTGCAGTACGACAGAACCGAACATTAGAAAGAATGAATCGCACTCATAAGCTCACAGCAGCTTCGACAGAGCAGTGCTGATATTCTTTTTTAATGAAAGAAAATTATTTTCCTGGAGCAGCAAGTGTTCTCACCAGTTCATAAAAACATTCCTCATTCCCATCTGTAGCATGCATCGGCCACCAGGCACAGCAGAATAAAAGCATGAAAAAGTGATGTAATGCTGTTGGGCCCCTGTTCAGCGCTAGCCTGCTCTGCAATGCTACAGCACAAGACACGAAAGCGTCGTTCAGCGGCCCGCACCATAAAGATCCTACAAGGAAAATATTCACAGAGAATCGTTGGAAATATTTCATTATATGTAACATTCCCACGTAATATTATCCTTTTGCCGAAACAATATAACAAGGTGATTAATGTAATCGAGAAAAACTTCGCTTTAGTTGTTGGTGTCCCCAGCGCGCAGCCAACAGTGGCCACTGTCGAAAGGTAGGGGGGGGGGGGGGGCTCAACCCCCCTACCACTTCTTAGAGGGGGGGGGGGGGGCCCTTGCCCCCTGGCTGATATGTGTATGGTTAGCTACCATATGCGCGAGTTAATTGATGTAGCAGTGTCCAGGGCTACCATGCTAGTGAGCGCCAGCGTCTCATATTAGCTTATCGCTACTGGGGTTGCTATAATACTTATGTCCCTGTTGACATCGTTGCGAAAGCGCACACAACTGCGTGTACAAACATCTAGAACTGTTCAGCATATGTCTGCGTGTGCAACATTTATACATATATTTAGCGCCATTTCATGACGTCGCTCAATAAAATAATTACAACTCGGCCATCTTCCCTCCCCATGCTTCGCAGAACGTCGATTCCCGAGGTATACTTGTTGGTTGGTAACGACGTTATTGGAAGTCCGGCAGAGCTTTCGCCAACCGGGCCTTAGGTCTCCTGCGTGAGGACTTAAGGACCTTGCCTGACCGCCACATCGTGGGCCTACTGGACGGCCCGGAGTTGGTCGCCGAGGCTGGGTCTACACAAGGCAGCGGCCCTCCGTGGTAGAAGGGTTCTGGATTTAGCACCTTGCGAATTTTCGGTAGAATTCTAGAGCATCTGATTTAATTTGGCATCCTCAATACGACATATCTTGCGTATATTCGTCGGATATATATTGAGTATAGTTTGTTAAACAGTAAGAGGTTGGAGTACATGTGCGCCTGGAGCTGTCGTAGGGCCGCCGCCTGCATCCTGTTCACATTCTCGCTGGGTGGAGGAAATTTTCGGCCGGCCAGGTATAGAAGGCCTTGGTAATTTCCCTACAGGTCGTCAAACAGTCTTTGGTGTTTCCCCATGGAGGATGGTCGCCGGCGCGGTTTGCGAGTTCGTGCGTCTTGGCATGTGCCGTCTCATTTAGGTTACAGCGTGTCTCCGATACATCTCTCATGTGAGTCGGGAACCATAGGAGTCTGGTTGGAAGCTCTACCTCCTGATGAAATTTTTAATGCGTAAGACTTTGGCCGCTCACTGCGAGATCCATCATTTGGCGAAGTTTCTGACCGCTTGTCTCGAGTCGCAGAGAACAGTAGTGTGCATGTCGAATCAGTGAGCGTGAGCGCCACCGCTATTTCCTCCGCTACTTGTGCGTGCTCACATCGAGTACTTGCAGATATTCTCGTTTTGCCTTTCCAATTAACGACTGTGATTTCTAATCGCAAGCGGTCTGCGTATTCAGCGGCGTCAAGAACTGCGTTCACATTTCGTCGGCGTAAGTGCACAGGAGAGCTCTTGAGCCGGCCTCTCTTCTGGCCCGGTTGTGTTCCGGGTGAACGTTCCGTGGAATCGGGTCAACCCTTAGCGTTTGCCGGATCGCGTCTGCAGCAGTGACTTTCTGGCTTTGTTTGGTGTGGTAACAGATGCCGAGACTTTTCATGATCTGGCGTCCTGCTGTCGTGCCCAATAGTCTTTCCAGTTTGGAAGTGCACTGTGCCTCGGCTATTTTGCTGAGCGCGTTGTGAAGTCCAAGCTGAAGCAGCCGGCGCGTGCTAGTGAACTCGGGTAGACCAATTTCCACCTTGTACAACTTGTGGATGAGGACGTTGATCTTGGCTTGTTCTGTCTTGTACCATTTGTGGAATACCACAACGTACGCAGTGTTACGCATGACGAAAGAGTGCATAAGTCGTATGAGACTCGATTGGACTTGGGCCTCGAATGTCGCTGCGGTGGTAATGCGGCTTATCCCATTGCACTGCAGAGTGCAGTCGTGTCACGTAGGGCAGAATGATAGCAAGGCGGAGGCTGCGCGGAATTGTGCGCAAATTGCGTCGCCACACATGTATGTGCAAGGGTGTGTGAGCGCATCCACTCTATATCGGTTGTCGGCTTATGAGACCCCACTCCATTGAGTGGAAGCTTTAAGCACTGTTTGTATAACAGACTTTGACCGTGCGATATATTATATCCGTGTCTTCCATGCAATATACGGGAATATTGGTACGACGTAGGGCACCTTCAATCATTCCGATGGTAACAACACTGAACTACGGTACACTTCTATTTTGCCAGTCATTTGCTTCAAAACAAGGTCATCCAAGGAATAGCAAATGCTTCACAAACTGTTTTTCGTTGGTCACCTTCAAAGTTTGTAAAGGTTCCAGCTATCGGGGCAAGTTACGGTGACTGCAATATTTCATCTGTGAAGCAAGAAAACACCACCTTGTGTACTTAAATGACTTTGCCACATGTATATAGGGTGCCAGATGCTTTAGTTGTCGACACGAATTACGGCATAGATGCTAAGGCATCTGACTTGGTCGCGAGAGATGTGTAGTTGGAAATCCGCCATGGTGTATCAAATGGCCTCGGTGCTCGGATGCCGACCCGGACCTTGCGGGCTCGATGCCGCGGTGACATCTCGGTGGAAGCGAAAGGGCGGCCGGGCACTGTGCAATGTCAGTGTAGGTTAAGGAACACCAGATGGTCGAAATTTCTGGAGCCCTCCACTACGGCGTTCCTCACAATTATAACGTCGTTCTGGGACTTGAAGCTCTAGGCATCATCATCATCATCATCATCATCATCATCATCATTGTCGTTGTCGTCGTCGTCATATCATCTGGTTATCTATTATCATTAATATATTGTCATTATTATATTACCATTATTAAATTATCATTAATAAATTATCAATATTATATTATCATATTTTACTATTATTACGGTACTATCATTATTACAATTGCGGGGTTCGAACCTCACGTTGAAGCGCAATCAGCCGTTGGCCAGACTTCTATGTTTGCCTAAGATAAAGCACGCATAATGAGACTGGAGAAGGGCTGCCTGAACAACGAATATTTACTGGAACTGAAACATGTCATGACGAAAACTATATGAACACACTATAACCAGAAATCGACGAGCATAAAACATTGGTGGAGCCTATGCTTTTCTATCAGACTTGTACTCGTATTTCTTAGCGCAGCTACTGTTATTGCTGCAGTACTGTCCCAAATGAAGATCGCTTTGTAGAAATGTGGCTCAAGGTATACATTTTTTTTGTTCGAGGATTTCTCATTACGCCGAGCGTCAGTTTGTTCTTGAACTTCTTTTTTGAAGAAAAAAAATGACGCTCTGAATAGTTACACTGATGAAAGGGACAGAAGACAACCACCTGTTTGTAGCACGAAGCCTAAAGGAAATCCACATGGATTTCTCAAAACAAAAACTTAGTTGCCGAAAAATTCGTTCTGATCCGGTGTTCAAACCCGGGGTTGCAGCCATCTTTCTACAAACGGGTGGTTTCATGTCTATTTTCCCTTTCTTAATCTTCCCGCAACTTTCGATTCCACATAACTCATTTGCAATACTTGTGTCCGTGTGCTTCGAGTTGTCGATGAATTCGTCCTCTCGCTGTCAATTGCCACTTTCCTGGTTAGCTCAAGTGACAGTGCAACCACCCCGGAAATCCACTATATTCCGGGTTCGAACTCCGGACCGGGACGAAGTTTTCAGCAACTAAGAGGCTGTTTTTTTTTTTGGAGAAAGCCGCACGGATTGCCTTGTGGCTTCGTGCTACAAACAGGTGGTTGCTTTTTCCCTTTCCCAACCCTTTCTGCACCTTGTGGGTTTCCGCAGAACTCATTTGCAGTTATACTAATGATTGCAGAAACATCTCAAGCAGCCAAAGAGAACTAATAAAGCTAGATTTCTCGGCAACAGCTGCAGCTTTGTCCTTAATGAAGCTGAAATCTGAAGGAACGCAAGTGTAGGTGTTTCGATAAAAACATCATTTTATGCGTCATTTCCAATTCTGGACGCTGTGACTGAAATCCTACCGTTTTATCCTTCCGTAAGAGTCGTGATTATCCTGTATAACAGGGCGACTCTGAGCCTCGACTCCCCATTCCCCCTTATTTTTTTTTCATTTTTTGAAAACTAACCTCCTAAAAACTGAACGGTTGCAGCCGAAGAACCGGATGAGGAGCGAGACAAGGACGGTGGCAGCGTGCACTACAACTACCTCCTGGGCATGCCGCTTTGGAGTCTGACTATGGAGAGGAAGGACGACCTGCTCAAGAAGCGTGACGAGAAGCGAGGGGAACTCGAAGTGCTGCGTCGAAAGTCCGCCGAGAACCTCTGGGAAGAAGACCTGGACGCCTTCTCTGCCAAGCTGGACGAAGTGGAGCAGGCGCAGCGCGATGAAGAGGACTCTACTGGCGTCAAGACGACCAAGGGGTCCAAGGGCGGACGCTCTAAGGTACCTATAGCTTTAGGGGCGATGTATCTTAAGGGTGAGGCTTGTCCAGTGTCTGTTGTCACGGCTACGTTGAATGGGATAACGGTCGGGTAACGTACGGTATAGTTGGTACATATGTAATACCCGAAAATAGGTCAAGCAATAGACTAATATGAACGATACTTTCTACAGAAAAATATGAGACACCCACAAGCGCAAACCTATAGTCGGTGCCGTCAACGTAGATACTATGGATCTTATGACCTAGCTTTGTCGCCGAGACTATGCGACCTTTTGTCACTTTATGTGTATGAATTTAGATTGCATATATGGACAGCGCTCGGGTAACGTATGGTATAGTCAAAACGTATTACACACACACTAATTTAACAAAAGACTATTATAAATCATAATTATGTCAGAACAGTAGAAAACACCTACAAGCACAAACGCGAAACACTAGTCGGCGACTTCAACGTAGACATTATGACCCTTAAGACCTAGCTTTGCCCGCTCGACATCATTCCCTTTGCGAAGATGCGTAAATTTTGTTTCTGTAAGAACTGGCCACTTGGTGACAGCTTGTACACGAAAGGTGCGAAAGTGTGCGAGTGAGCTTTTTATGCGAGACTGCAGGTGCTTTGTTGATGTATTCGGTGACGTGTTTGGTTGTGTTAATGTCAGCAGACCACTAAAGTTCTTACCTTGTTCGGCAAGCGTTGCCATGCCCCTTTATTACCGCATATGCTTGGTCGACACCTAGGACTGCTCTTGCATATACATTCATCTCGCAGGCCGTGGCGTCTAAGAGGGCCGAAAGTGAGACGAAGCCCTCGGCGTTCGCGGAGCGCGTTGTGCCAAAGGTCGAGTGGGAAGCGAAGGCCAAGACCACCGGAGCGCGCCGCGGGGCCGCCAAGAAGGCGACCGGCGATGCTGCTGTCGATGGCCTCGGTGATGGCGGGGACGGCAACGCTGCAACGTTGACCAGCACCACCAGTCCCGGTGGCCTTGAACGGGGAACAGATTCTGCACCCGCCAAGGCGCCACTGCGTAAACGAGGAGGCGCCACTAAGGACACGTCTGCTATGACTAAAACAAAGTCAAAGAAAAAGAACTCTCGGTCGGGCTCTGATTCTTTGGGGAACGACGAGCCGCCCAACAGCGTGGGTTCAGAAGACGACCTCGAGCCCGTGGCGGGCCCTTCAGTAAGTGCAACTAACTGGTTGTAAATTCAAATCACTGGTAACAATTATAACATATAGACACCATGGAATAGATGGGAAAAAGCACGGCGTTTAATTTATGTCCCTGAAGTCCCAACTTTTTCCGTTCACCTGGTTGTCTAAATGTAACGAGAGATGGAAAGAAACGTGAACAATGAGGTGCACTGTTTTCATCACACTCTGACCACAGCGGTGCACGCGCACGCACGCACGCAAAATCTATAATGGTTCTTGATTGCATAATGGATGGCACTAGTGACTTTTTATTACCAACCAGTCTAGAGCCGCTTGAAAAGAAATGCGAAACAGCAGATGTAGATCCCACACTGCTCGTGTTTCTTTCCATCGCCATTGTACATGCATTTTAGCTCCTGCTTAAGTAGTTGTATCACTAAATTAGAATTGTAATCGGCATGAAACCAGAAGGCGGAGAGGGTATGCATCATCGGATAGTTGGCGAGTGAGCGTCAGCCTCAAACGACAAAGCCTGTTGAAAAGCAAACAGTGGCGTGGGCTTCAATTAAGGATATGCTGAACGGCACTTCTGCTTGTGCATGGCACTAGAAATATGGGGACAATATATTGTAATAAATGACTGCCGAATGGGGCGATCTGATAAAAAATGAGTTAAGATACTTGCAGTAGGTGCACTTCTGCCTGCGACTAGTGTTTATTTCTGGTCATAGAAGTACTTTTACATCGCAAACACAGAACAAGCGCTGGGCCCGCTTGAAGACATGAGTATACGATTGAGCGCCTTGTCCAGCGCCACCTCTATTTTTAGAAGAGGCGCTGGCGCTGTCACACCATGCAACAAGTTTGCCATAGCGGTCCGCAAGCTATATTTGATCACAACAGTAGCGAAATCACCAGCACAGCGTCAGTTTTATTAAACGTGTATTGCCTGAAGATACGTCTGGTTATTGCGTAAATGACGGGAGGGACTAGCTGTATAGAGACGCAGAATATTCACACTTGCTTTTTACTTCCTTGTTGTGTGCATTTCATATATGTATGCCCAGTGGACATAATCGATGGGAACGAATGTTTGAGCTAGACGGCAGCACCGTTTTTTCAGAAAAGGTCGTTGTTTATGTGCAGTGCGATTGACGTCACAGCATAGACTAAAAAGAGCTCACAGAAAAGACATGAAATGCAGCAGGGAATTGATGTTAGTTCTTTAAGGCTCGCGCGTTTGATAGCTTAAACGTGATAAGGAATGTCATACTAGAATAATTGCTGTATAAGCTTAATATCCCGTGGGTTATTTTCGAATCACCTTTCTACATAACGGATTCTCTCTTGTCTAAGGCACATAGTACACATGCAGTTTTTTATAGATTTTTTAAAAGAACTGCTATGACAGTCCGCTGCTGTCATTTTCGCACAGGTCCTCTATGCTTAGGTGGAAGTATTTTCCTGAAGCTGAATGGCAATGACGCGACTAATTAACAAATCAATCATTAACAGGTAAATTAACAAATTTGGTGTCCTTGCTGTATTAGGAAGTTGTCATAACCACCATCATCAGCCTGACTACGTCCACTGCAGGTCAAAAGCCTCTCCCATGATCCACCAATCAACCTAGTCTTGTGCTTTCTGCTGCCCCGCTATACCTGCGAACTTTGTAGATGCAAAGCATTTATCTGCAAACATCGGTGACTTTGACCGTATCTCTGTCTCTCTGTCTGTCTGTCTGTCTGTCTGTCTGTCACTGCGGAATAGTATCCCCACTTCGACGTAGTGTATGTGCGAAAACGACAGGAGCCAAATGCTATTGAATTTTATCGAGAGATCTTTAACGTGTAAAAAAAAGCCTGTATACAGGGTGTTCAAATTTAGTGGGAGATTCTTGCTGACCAAGTCTTCTTTTCGATTCTTTCCCACAACTTCTTTGGTGTATCTCTGCGTAACTTGGACCACCCTGCCTTACCAACTTTCAATCTCCCCGCACGCTACGCAGCATCGCCAGCAACGCAAGGCTCCACAACAAGCACACCCTCGGAAGAAGCACGGAGCCGCGGCTAAGACAAAGCAGCGCGACGCCACCAGTGACGAAGGTGACACGGACTTCGTCAAGCCACCCACCAAGAAACCCGGCGCAGTTTCTCGGGCACGCAAGAAGGCTCCGGTGGACGACTCCGAGTCCGACCCTATGTCGGCTCCGAAGAAGGCAACCAAGAAAATGAGGGTCCTGTCGTCCTCCTCCTCTTCGAGCGATGACGACGTGCCTGCCGTGCCGCGTCCAAGTCCCGCCAACCGAGGGCGCTCCAGGGCAGCGCCTGTAAACTACAATTTCGGAAGCGATACCAGTGACGGATTCTGAAACACCTCGTGTGCTGAGTTAACTGTGATATACTGCGTTCTGATGCTTGCGCCTCCACCTATGCATAGAAGAGCCATGTGCGAGCTTCGTGGCGTGTACATCACATTGAACGGCGGTGTGACCGATTGACATTTTTTGCCGCCTTCATCACTGTGACTATATAATGTTCCACACGCGAGTGCAACAGCCCACTTAGTGACAAGTGTTCCTTATCCTACAGACTGTCTCAGTGTGCATGTTTGCGCTCCTTTTTTTTTGTGTCCGGCAGTGACATCTACTTACGGTTTCAACTGGCAGAGGACTTTTTGTAGGAGACGAGCAGTAGAGGTTTTGCTGACGGGCTTTCGTCACTGAAGGAAGAAGCAGAGGAATATTACCGAGGATTTGCCGATTTTCCATATGCGTTCTTTTTTCGGCTCTGTAGGTTCATGCACCAGGTCGATGACATTGTCACTGCCGAGCATATTACAAGGTGGCTTATCGTGCTAGGTACCCAAGTGCTTCAATTTTAAGATTTTTAACCAGTTTTATATTCATGTTAAACCACTTTACTTCTTCACAATGAAGGAAGCGAGAATAATTGGGCTGTTTTTTTTTTCGGGCAGCGATTTTAAATTTGTTCCAGGAAGTGCCTCACGTAGCTTATGTGCTGGCAACCTCTACCGCTCCTTCATAACACCTTGCAGTTACAATCAAGTTAAGTGTTTTACCTTTGACAGTACTAGCTTGGTATCAGTCGTAATATATTTGTAACGTATTTAAGGATACACCTCTTTACTTGTTCTGTTTGTTGTTATTTGCATTGTAGTGAAAAAGGACCCCATCCACTTCTTGCCGCTACTGTGTTGACACCGCTACCGCTTTTAGTCTTGTGTTCACATAAGAGCATTTATTTTTATTTGGACAAATATATAGTCGGTGTACGAATTTCTCTGGCAAGACATGCTCCAAAGTGTCCATTGGTGGCGCCGTGTATGGGCGCGTCGACTGGTTCGCCCGCGAGGACTGTGCGTTGCCCACTTCAAAGGCTTATTCACAATAGCAATTGACGCTCGCTAAATGTGCTAAAAAAGAAAAAAAACAGGCGTAGTTTTACAGTAGAAAACTATAGACTGCAAGGCAGAATTCCTGGGTTCCGCTCCGGCATGGGCGAAGTCTGTAAAGGCTTATTCTGAATTTCATTCTCGGCTACCAACGTTATCTTTCATTGACGTTATATTCATGACGAAAACGTCTTTCTTTAATTCATAATGAAAAAGGTTGAACCTGTTCAGTGAAACAAAACTGCTAAAGAACAACAAAAAACTGTGGTGGGGAGAAGTGAGTTCGAACAAAAATATGCGAAAATACGCAAAAATGCACAGTAGGAGGGTACAAAAAACTTTAGCAGAAAATTAATTACGTCAGGCATTGCCCTGTACTCTTAGGTATCGGCCGGAATTCCTTGAGGCACAGCAACAGCAAGGGCAAAAAAAATTCAGCTCGCCGCGATGTTGCATTTCACACGGCCGCGCTTGCGCTGGGATCTGAGTGCCAACAAACGCCCTTAGTTATTAAAACTAGGTTCTATGTCCTTTGACCAATATGGTACGTGATACGACCAATATGAACGCGATACGTTCGCGTTGCGGTCTGCGCATGCGCACTACGCAGAACGTGGCGTCCTTACGTACACAACGCCGCCACGTACGCAGCGTACGCCGTACTAAAACTCTCTATTGCAAGCGTATTGCGGATGAAAGTGTCGCCGAGGTCACCCTTGTCGTTCGCAAAAATAACTTTGGCACATCCTTATATGCGAGGATTTACCGTAGTGATTCGGGGCTACGTATCTCTACACCACGCATTTGAATATTGTAGCCTGTAGAGCCTCTTGCTGAACTGGGTCTGTCGTTGCATTAGTACAAATTAAATTGTGCACGTGGGACGTAGGCTGCAGCACCGATGATGCCATTTCGGAAATGAGCTACATTTACGTGGTTAAGATACTTCATATGTTTTGATGAGGTTCTCAATGCTGGAGCTACACGTCAACATAGCTCATATGTTCATTTCAGAACCCTCCTACAGCCACTGCAACTTCCTCTGTTGTGGCCTCCGCTTGTGAACATGCAAGAGGCGTCCCAACGCGCTGTTCTCGAAGACAGCTTGTGCACCTGCTGCGCTCGTCATCACGTGATCATTGATGGTGGTGGCGCACTTTGAGCTGCGACATAGCCTCCTGTTTTTTTTTTTCGGTACCCGGGCGAACGCTCTTTTCAAGCTCTTCAAAAATAGAGAAGGTGCTGGCTGGGACGACTGGGCGGAGCCAACGCGCCGTGGCGTCACTCGGTGTCTGCCGTGTTTACAAACATGGAGTAGGTCTATACTTACCATGACTAACCACGTCTTTGCTAGATTCACAAGAATCTCAGGCATCTGCATTCGTGTTTGTCTCAACTGCAGCATTAGAAGCACTAATGTGACCAATGACTTTGATCGCCAAAACTTGTAATGCACCTTTTTTAGGTTCTCCCATTAAGTCAGTTATGCTGCATTAATGGAACATGCACAAATCGTACCGCAAAATAGAAGTGCCGCGTTTTGTAATTTTCATAAAATTATCTGACTGCGTGTAAAACTGCGATAGCTATCAGCTCAGTGAATTAAACGCGTAGCTGCACTTACTATTTATATAGCGCTGTAACTGCAGCAACTAATTACCTCAACATAGGCGTCAAAGGGTAGTCCAACTATGGTCCCTAGAAAACTGGCTAGTCTGCCGTCTCCACTCTTCGCCACGTCCGCGCCGATGAACCTGCGGCACGGCCATGTCCAAGCCGCTGGTTCGTGCGGTGGGGGCCAGAGGGCGCCACAATTTATCGAAGGGCCGTGATCGCGCAGCATGCATTATCGGCGTGGACGCGGCCTTCCACGGGGACAGCGTGGCGACGGCAGACAATCCAGTATATTCTAGGGACGATAGTCCAACGTGCGACCCTAAGAGTTAGCACTTCCGCCTATGGGAGACCAGTGCTGGAGAGGTGGCGCGCCGAAAAATAGCACCTGGCGGAATGTGGCGACACAACTCAGCCACTCGCAACCAGACGACTGGTCGCCGTGTACCGCTGTGAGAGCACGTGCGTGCGCCGCTTCAGAAAAACCGTTGCGCCAGTTATAATGCACCATGGTTAAAAAAATAGCTCTGTCCGAAGGCTACTCTCGCATGAAAAACGGATTAAAGTCCTCCAAAGCGGACTGCGTCTGTGCATACTGGCATCGAAGGGTCAGTGCTGTGCTGTGATGCCATCTCCTTCGTCCTCATTTTCTGGTTACGTGCTGGGTTTTGTGTTAAGCTGTAGTGCGGGATGACATGCCCGCATTGATCAAGTCTGTGCTGTCATGAATACCACGCTGCCCTCATCAGCAGTAAAACAAAAACAGAGGGAGTCGTAGCTGTGTTTATTTTTGTTTCTCCGGCATCGTTTACGTACCCTGTCCGCAGTGTGTATGCGCGGAGATGTTGATAATTGATTTGTGGGGTTTAACGACCCAAAACCACCATATGATTATGAGAGACGCCGTAGTGGAGGGCTCCGGAAATTTTGACCACCTGGGGTTCTTTAACGTGCACCCAAATCTGAGCACACGGGCCTCGACATTTCCGCCTCCAGGAGATGTTGATAAAGCAAACCGCCATGGAAACATAGCACGTTTGTTGTCGCGTTACTATGCATAAAGGCGCGGGCTGGATTCCCGACCACTACGGCTGCTCTTCAATTGGGGTAAACCACACAGAACACCCGTAAAGCAACATATATGTGCGCATTCGAGGACAAATGGTTACAATAAATCTTGATACCCCATTTTACAACGTGCCTCAAAATATCTTGCTTAACACATGAAAACCTAGCAATTATCAATGTTGAACAATATTTTATGCCGACATCAGCAAGTGTGAAAACTGAAACTGTGCGATAGACGACACGACATTTCATACTTCTCTAGCAAGGCATCGATTCAGATGTTACTATAGCCATGGCAGCCACTGAAGAAGAATATTGCCGCATCGGTTCACAATAGAAGGCTAAACTTCGAGTAGTCGACTGCTTCGTTCGTAACAAGAACCCTGTAATAAGCACAAATTGAACAAAGGAATCTCAGTATCGAGTAATCGCCACGAGAGTATTTTTATAATAGTTCAGAGGCGTAGGCAAACGTGCCCCCGCACAATTCTTGTGGACAAGGCAGCTTTTCCTTCATACGTAGCTGTTTATTAATAAATAGACCACCTTAAGATGGAGCTCGGTGGTGGTGGTCAGACGAATGAGACGAATCTCGTCAAGCTACATATGCAGCTTTTAAATCAACGGAACCATCCAGAATGTGTAAACTGGGAAAATAAAAACTGAATTGAAAAAAAAACTGAATTGAATGTATGCGAAGCTTCGTTAGTCTTGAGGGGGCAAGACTTGACACTAAGCGGGCCAGATAAAAAAATTACATATGTCGTATGCTACAATAATATGCTCATTTTATTTCTGGCAAAATGCCGTTTAAACTCGACTGTTTGGCCCTTGTTTCCACTGGTGGCTGTCTTCACTATCGAATACATATTGTAGACATGCGCCATTTGGTTTAGAAACGAGCCCGACACCACTAGACAGGAGGGCGCGAGCACGACACACTCACCTGACCGCTTTGATGCAACGTCCCTTCCTCTCCTATTGATATGAAGGAGGAAAAGCGCACACGGATACGTCCTCCCTCATTCCTAGATATTGTTGCACTTAAATACACGGCAGTACCGCTAGAGCCCTTTGGTTCTGTAATGGCTGTTCCACGCGCTACCCGCACAGCCGCAACGCACGTGCCGGGACCACTGCCGCACGCAAGCGGGGACAAATAAGCCAATTGCCGACGCTGCGGCAATTGCCAATTGCCGTCGCCAATTGCCTTATTTGTCCTCGCTTGCACGTGGCAGGGGTCCCGACACGTGCATTGCGGCTGTGCGGGAAGCGCGTGGAACGGCCATTACGACGATGCCTGCCCGCACCACCTCTGCCAGCCGTCACTCTCGTCTGCGGGAGCGGCTGAGAAGGGCGCGCTTTGACCGCCAGGGCGGCCGTGGTAACTCCAGCGCTGGCTCGCTATAGTAAGTGGATTTAGACTTTTTTTTTGTCAAGTCTCCCGTGGATTTTTTCAGTTGCCAGTAGCATTTTTTGGACTTATTTGAATTTTCCCAACAAATACAGGTTTCTTAGTGGTTATCACGGTCACCAATAGCGCATTTGTCGATGACTTTGAGCAGATCAGATCCGACGTATACATCAGGTGAATTGAAGAGAAACGTAGATTATTCTCTGGCAGACGTACATTCAGCCGAATGGAGGCAATGTTGAAAAGTAACTGTGCTTTTGTTCACAATTGCGCGTATTTTCGCTGTATAAAACATCTGAGGTGGCCTTTCTACCCCCCTTCGTGTTTGAGGGACATTTTAAATTATAATAAAAGTATTTTCAAGAATGGGAAGACATTTTAGGTCATTTGCAGCTTCTTTTAGGATGATTTGCCTGTTATCTCGGTAGCATATGGCAACGGTGCTATGCACATACTTAGGTCGATGTGTACAGAAAGTTGCTCAAACCCAGAAAGCCTTCATCGGGTTGACGTCGACGAGAGATTCAGCGACACCCATTCTTGCAGCGCGCCTGGAATTGCAATGATACCTAAGGCTTGCCTATTCTTGATTCGTTGCGCCAGCGAAGTATCGATTAAGTAACCTGCGGGGATAGCACTTCAGACTTGGACTGATGTCAAAAAGTGTCTCAATACGAGCTGTATTTCGCATCACATGCATGCGGTCGTTTTTTGCGTTGTCGGCCAGCTGAACACCTTTATGCCAATTATATCGCTCAAGAACATTCCCTTCAACGATATGTCAAACCAAACATTCATTCGCTGCTACCGCTTTGGACCGATACAGAGAGAAAAAAAATGTTTCGCAGAGATTTCGCTTGCTAAGGCTGTGAGCGTGAGGTTACAGAAAGCGCTATGCTTAAACAAGCATAGACAGCAGTGTCCCATCTCGCCCACACTTTAACTTGCCGTGTCAGTGTAGTCACCTCAGGAGTTGGAATTACGCGTCTCCTGTGAGGGGCGTAGGGGCTGTAGGCAAAATCTTTCGGTGGTCGCACCTCCTTGATCTAAAGTGTGAGGCTGAGCCGGCAGATATGGCCAAAAGTCGTTTTGGGCTCTGTATGCTACGGCACAACAAATTTCAAGGGGGGTGGGTACTGGCCTGGTATGCAACCCCTGGAATGCACCACTGCCTCCTGTCGCTGTATGTAAATTGAATAATCAAAAAGGTTTCACCGATTAGTTGAAAGGTGAACATTGATGACGATTATTCGTTTTGCGAGGCACTTTTTATAGGTTAGTCGAAAAATTCGTTCATCGATGTTGCCACCATTCATTTGATATACAAGGTTGATTTTGATTGATCTTTTGTGGTTTAACGTCCCAAAACCACCATATAATTATGAGAGACGCCGTAGTGGAGGGTTCCGGAAATTTTGACCGCCTGGGCTTGTTTAACGTGCACCCAAATCTGAGTACACGGGCCTACAACCTTTCCGCCTCCATCGGAACTGCAGCCGCCGCAGCCGGGATTTGATCCCACGACCCACGGGTCATTGATGTACAAGTATCACGGCAAAAGTTCTCAATGTGTTAACTCAAAACGAATAATTCAGGATCGACTGTCTGTTCGGCAAAGAGCAGTCTGAAATTCTGCGAATAAAGCCGAAATTAATCACTTTTAAGAAATTGTACACGAATTACTATTTCAGGAGCTGTACAGTCAAGTATCACCTCAACTGCTGTCCCGAAAGACACTGCGCCAATCATGGCGGCGCCGGTCGCATTTGGATGAAGGCGAAATTCCATAGAGGCCCTGTCTTGTGTTGTTGACGATTTAGTGCACGTTAAATGACCCATGTATACATGGGTAATTTAGCGCGGATGATTTCAGCTATAGCTGAACTCATCTGCATTACTTCAGTAGGATATCCCTCATAATCATATCTTCGTTCAGACATGCATAACGGCGAAAATTATTTCAGTTCTGTATCATGACGTTGGCGTGCTTATCTTAATTTGTTCATTCCATGTCTCTATGAAAAATTAGTCTACATTGAATATACGTCAACGTATTTGAATTAAAAAATTGTGTTTTGAGGCTTCACGTGCTGAAATAACGATGTGATTTACGAGGCACACCTCGGGAACTTCATCTAAGTTTTGAGCACGTGTGGTTCTTTAACGCGCACTATATCTAAGTACACTGGAGCTATTTAGAGTTCGTCCTCAACAAAATGGGGCCTCCGCGGCCGGGATTCGAAACCGCGTTGTTTGGAGCTGAAAAGCGCGGCATCGTAGCAGCTAAGCTACGACAGCTGCGTCAACGTATGGAGAGCGGCCCCGACAAATGGACTTGTCGCAGTGCATCGTACAAATGGTAATTATATATTACTTCAGTTTGCTCCGGCTATATGACCAAGGACTCATTTTTGAGTCTGCAGTGGGCTCATTCATTCCCCGAATCTATCTTTTTATTTCGGGGCGACCACGCATGTATCTTCTCGCATGTCGCTGACTGTTGAGAGTCGTTTGTGCCTGCCTCATGGCACCCAACCTGTGTCAAGTATAACATTTTCTACGCTCACCCAAGCTGTATTGAAAATGCGAGCTTGAACGATGTCCGCCTTAGTCTGTAAAGGCAGGCCAGCAATTTTTTCTTTGTCTACATCAACGCAACTTCAACTACTTCCCTAGAGAGCTACAAATAACAATAAAACGTCAGTGAATTGAAGAAGTTGCAGCTAAACCTTTCAGAGGCTGTGAACACAGTTAAATGCAAAGCAATTTATGATGATTGATTGCCGACAAATGTGTATGTAGGGGTAGTAGACTGTGACCGCCGTAGCAGCCGAAGCGACGCTCGCGGAACGCAAAAATATATATCCTCGTGAAAAATACTAAAGCCATGCGCTGACCGTCTTTCGAAGACCGCGATCTTTGTACACGTGCCACATGCCCGTGTGCCCATGTTTACTTTGTGGTCACCATGCGGTACACACAAGCAACAGTAAGCAGCTTGTCTGCGCTGGAGGATTGCCGACTTCCGCCTATATAAGAGCGAAAGGGCTGTTAATGTTGCAAAGTTTTCCAATATGAAAAAGCTCTGGGGGTCGGAACTTTTGGAGTTATTTACATTGCGAATTACGAGACGATGCCGGAGCCAGTGCAATAAATTGGCGGCTATTTAACGCCCTTTGAAAACATGGGTTGAATGCACGCTTTAAGGCCACTGTGTGGGCCATTGACAGCAGCCGCTTGGTGTGACAGCTCGTAACGGCGCATGAAGCATGCACGTGTAGACGTCTTCCATGCACAGTATACTAGAGTATACAAGTTGTCCTTGACACCATACGTATCACTCTTGACACAACAAGTGTACGTGCACGTGCGAAACGACAGCAGAAGGAACAAATCGAACGAACATCACGCAACATTTTCCATTCAGAGAGGTTGCGTAGCTCAATCTCCATGCTGGACAAAACCCATCACATCCTGTGCCGAAACGGTCGCATTATCGAGATTGATGTAATGTTGATATTGATTGAAATACCTGTATTGTGACTGATTCGGATAGCCTTGTTATTATTAAAATAACTTTACGCTCGCGAGACAACAGCACCGGACATATTCACCCATCAACGGGCCACAGCGGTTTGTGGATTGTGCTTAGCAGGTTAAAGATGTCGAGCCCGAAATACTCGTCACCCGTGAAGGCCAAGTCATTCTCTCGCCAGAGTGACATATTTTTGTGGCACATACCCATTTCTTGGGCTGTGTCCTCCTTGATAGATTGATATGTGGGGTTTAACGTCCCAAAACCACCATATGATTATGAGAGACGCCGTAGTGGAGGGCTCCGAAAATTTCGACCACCTGGGGTTCTTTAGCGTGAACCCAAATCTGAGCACACAGGTGTACAGCATTTCTGCCTCTATCAGAAATGCAACTGCTGCAGCCAGGATTCAATCCCGCAACCTGCGGGTCAGCAGCCGAGTACCTTAGCCACTAGACCACCGCGGTGGGGCGGCTGTGTCCCCCTTCATTTTCAGTAGACCTGTGGGGAGCAGTTGAACTTACCCAATTTATGTGGTGCATACCGTTTATGATGATGATAGTTATTTGATATAGGCCGCACATATTTCTGTGGCACATACCCATTCCTTGAGCTGTGTCTTTTCATTCAATTATATGGACACTCGCGACTGGATTTTGCCACCGGCGTCGGCGTGGGCGTCGCCGTCACTCACCGTATACGCACACGTATCTATATATATGAAAATTCAAAAAGGAAAAAAAATGCAGAAAAAGTCTGCAGCACGCGGTATCGAAATTGGGTCCTCTGAATTGTGAGTGAGAGGCGTCAACCACTGAGCAGCGAGCAGCACGTCCTTCAACGCTCAAACGACAAGCTATTTATATCTACCACTTACCGCAGCTGACGGGCATCTTGGAGGGGGGGGGGCTATCGTGTTTTCATCATTACCAACAAAATGGCACCATGAGCGCGCGTAGGAACATCGTCACCATGCGGCGGCCGCGCGCTCATCTCCCACGCACACTTTGCCCCGTATAGAGCATGGGGTCGACGCTCACTAGCACCCTTATCTCGCGTGTAAGGAGTATCGTACGTCTTGTCTGGCGTTCAAATTTTACGAAAACGATTCTGTTTTAGTTATAGGGCGCAGAAAGGCCACTGCAATTGTTGCACAGTGTATACGTTTGTGAAAAGCCGCGCTTCTCAGACACAGCGATGTAACAACTGAGACGCTTATTCTCGTTCATCTGTACCCGAGAGTACGTTTCCTGCGTCATTTGTGCGTGAGAAACGCAGAGCACGTTTCGATCTTCTGGCCATTCTGCGCGTGACCTTCCCATTTGTTGCTATCGCGTTCATTGCTTCGCCTTTGTGGCAAAGCTGTGACTTTTTTTTTATCAAAATTGTAAAACAGGAGATGTTGGCGCCATTATAGTGGCACCGCCTACTCATTTTCTTTAGTAGACAAGATATGCAATAAGGGCACAAAATTTGAGACTACAACATACGATGCGAAAATACACAATAGCCAAACGTCACAGGTCGGCTCACAGGTGGGTTATAGGTTCGTTATTTTACACACAAGGTCAGTTCCCATCACATGACAGTGCAGATACGCCTTATAAGTTTATAAGTAGGCAATTTCCACAAAGAAAGTCAGTTCACACGGAGACAAACGATTACACATACGAAACATGCTATCTTAAGATTACACTCTAAAAACTGTTACACCCATAAGGGTGTATTTTTGTTCCACTGGCAACGCCCTTTTAGGGTGTCTAGGAACACCCTAAACAAAAAGTTGTTTAGAAACACCCTGAAACCGTAGGGTGTAAAGAAACGTTACACCCTACTTTATTAGGTGTTTATGAACACCCCTAAACTATGGGTGTTGATGAAGCTACACCCATGCGAGTGGGGTGTAAAACTAAATACCCCCTTGAAACGATGGCAGTGATAAGGATAAGCATACTTGGTCAAATGAAGCGCAATTAACGGAGCAAAAGCAGAGACACAGGAGGTGGCGCTTAGTCTTTTGTGTTGAGGAGAGCCGTTCATAGCAATTCATTCTACCAAATATGCATCACCAACTGGCCCAAGCCTCAATTGTTCTCAGGGACAAGCATATATAAACCTTCTCTGCGGCTGACAGGGAAGAAGGAAGATACTGGTGTCACCCACTACACTTATACCTGCATGCATGCAGCTTATAAAATAAGGTGCCATGGTCTTGAATGAGCTGCACAAGACCAGTGGATATTTGTGTAAGTAGACTGGGCCAAAAACGACAAAGTAGGACGTGGCAGGCACTTACACACACACGCACACACACACACACACACGCACACACACACACACACACACACACACACACACACACACACACACACACACACTACACTAGCGCAAGCAGTAACCTGCAGCGTAAGGTTCAACCGAACATAACGCCGAAGCAAAAAACAATTAAGCCGATATGTTCACATCTGTCTTTATTATAGAAAAACTGCAAGTCTGACCAAGAGGACTCTGATGGCATTCTGCAAAATTTCAAAATATCTCACTTGACCAAGTTTTTTTCTCTCTAAACTAGAAATTCATTGCTTTCAATACATTAAATCCCCACAACTTTCAAAAACATTTGCGCTAGTCGGGCTAATGGCTGAGAGGTATGGCGTTGATTGACACCTATACAATAGAAAAAATACAGAGAAAGAATAAGCGAGTTTCTGGAGTGTCATTTACAACCTATTATATATAGCAGTATAAATTTTGACATTAAAAAATGAGAACATTCGACAAGGTAGTGTAGATGGTGTTGTATTATTGTAATGTCAGTGTTGGTATACATCTAACTGCAAAACCACAGCTCGTCACTGGTGCTTGCACAATCATCTTCAGCTGCTGAGATTACTGGTCCCTTCGAGATAAGTGGGGCGAAGCTGTTCTTTCTGCACAGGAAATTCAATCCCGCAAACCTAAAATAATACACAAGGAACAATGACCGAAATTTCACAAAGAGTGCAACATACAGTAAGCACCCTGCATATCTAACTGCTTTCTTATGTGTAAGTATAAATTGAGCGCATAGCAAGCATATTCAGTGGCATTGGGCTCCCCTGCAGTGAGAAATGATAGAGAAGGTATGCTGAGCAATAAACTCCATAAAAAGCGCGTTGTGGCAGAATGATCATACCTTTCGTGCCGTGGATATGAATCTTACTTTACCCTTTCAGCTTGTTCTCGCAGGCAAATAAAAAGGTGCTGCTCCAAGTTGATAATGTTCCAATAGCTGCATGCATCGACCAATCTAAGTGAATGTCAAGTTCCATGCTTAAGTATGCATCAACACAGCTGCATGAGTATTTCTGCAGATCTACCATGTTACTCATTCGATTAGTTTATTAGAAGGAATGCAGTACGACGCGCAACAACATATACATAGTTTATCTGTATTGCACAAAAGCACAATGCCACTTAGCATACATGACGGTATGCGCATTGAGAAGGTATTCAGTGCAGGGAACTTGTAAAATTAAGTACTGCAAAGTTACGTATTAAAATGCCAATGATAATAGTGCTCTTCAACTGGCTCACATTGACACGATTATATATTGAAAGAATTGGCTATTGGGTCATTCCACGTGAGGCGTCCCAGCCATTTTGGCGACTATCTCAAAAGTATTCGAAAAAAATTGCGCTAATTTTACTGCATTCAAAAAGGTAACTGCTATAAAATTTCACCGACAAATAATTTTTGGTGACGTGGCTGCCTCCTGAACTTCCCGGAATCTCGTCTGGGTGTTTGTGAAAAAAATTATTTCATAAATACTTCTTCTTCCGTTCCAAATTTGGTCTACCAGTCAAAAGAAGGGCTTGTGTAAAGTGTTTGAAGCTCAGTAATATTATTACCATTTCTCGACCGCATACGCCTCAAATAATTGAGCCGCAATGTCTTATACCAGCACTTTTCTATACAAATACCGTACTTTGAATGAATCTGATGAGTGAATACTTAATACACAAGAGGTACATTTGGAGCGAAAAATGTTTAGACCTCTAAAGCTGTCAAACTTTACGAGAAAAAATCGCAAATTTCACAAAATAGTTGTTTTGTCTATAATGAGACGCAACTTGAACCATGTGGTGGTCGAATCAAAATAGACTTTGTACCTAAATTGAAAGCAAATAAACAGTTTTCATGTGCCAAATTTTTTCATAGCAATTTATGTTTTGAGAAAAAATCACAACCAGTCGACGGAGTGAATGATGATGAGTGGGGCGTAGCGTCCGTCCGTCCGGACGCACAAACGGATGGACAGTCTGACGCAGGTATTGACGGAGAGAAAGACGGACGGACTCACGGACAGACACACACAAGGAAGCCCGGACGGACGGATGCACAGATGTACGGACGAACGATTCGCCCCACGAATCATCATTTTGTCCGTATATATGCTGTGAAAACCACTAACGCTATCTATTGTGCAACTCATAAAGTGGCTACATAATACTAGTACGACTACAGAGGAGGGCAGGACACACGGCCTCAAGAGCTTTGCCCATAAATGATTTTTGAAGTTCCAAGTTCCCCATTTGCCATTTGGTCATATGGCAGCCGACGCCACGAAGTTCCCCATTGCCGTTGATGAGAAAATTAAAAAAAATATTTTATTCCTTGAAATAGAAATTGCAATGAAGAAACTTGTCACATACAAAGAACTGTTTATTTGCTTTCAATTTAGGTAAAAGGTGATTTTTAATTGGACCACCACATGGTGAAATTGCGTCTTAATATGGACAAAAATGACAATTCTATGAAATGAGTGATCTTTTTTCATAGAGGTTAACAGCTTAAGATGTCTAAAAATAATTCTTCATTAAATCTCTTTGTGAAGTAAGTAGTCACAGCTCAGATATTCATACAAAGTGCAGTATCGCAATGAGAAAATGCAAACAACACATTTTGGCTACATTGTTGGAGACGTATGTGGCCGAAAAATTGTATTATTATTATTGAGTTTCAAACACCTTACATAAGCCCCTTCTGTCTGGCGCTGTTATGTCTGCTCTCCTGTTCTTCATGGTTCACAATATTTTTTTTGCGCCTCATTCTTCTGCACCAAGTATGCACCAACTAGCCCCAAAACAAGTCTTTTTAGAAATATGTTTGGCACACATTCACAGTGACAAATTTCTTGAACATCATCATTGTGTCTTCTCAAACAAGCTTGATGACTCTGTAGTTTTTAAAGTTTGCCGTTTTGTTTATGATTATTTAGTGTTGTTGAAATGTGATAGTCAAAATTTTCAGACCTATTCCTCTGACGGGTTGTCTGTTTTCCGAGACTGCTTGAAACCACCAGTTCTAACATATGAATCACCCACTGATAACAACCTGAAATTTATAGATTTGAAGCTTTTGCTAGAACCCCGACATGTTTGCTGGGTGTATGAACCAAGAAGCGGCAAGCCACTTCTGCCTTTCAGCTCAGCTCACTCTAAATCGGTCAAGCGGGGCATTGCTAACCTCTGCCTTGCCAACGCCTTAAAGTCCTGCCCCCACATGGTACACCGCAGCTTTGCTCTACAAGTGGAGCGTCTCACCAAAGCTGGTTACCCCGCGCACGTTCTCGTTTTGGTGGCGGGAAAGCTGGTCACTGTCGTGAAGCCAGGCGACAAACCGGATAAGCGCAACAGTGTCAGAAACAGCTGGTCTGTCGTACTACCTTAGTGCACGACGTCTCACACAGGCTAACAAAGAGTGCTCGAGACGCCAACGTTCTTGTGGTTTTTTATGCACCGGAAAATTTCAGAGGCTTTGCAAACGGGTCAATACACCTCGCGCAAATTCTGTCTCGTGCCCTGTCGCGCAAAGGACAAGCTACGTCCCATGCGCAGTGGGAGTCGTATATTTGATTCCACTCACGTGTGGGTGCATATATGTCGGCGAAACCGGCAGGTGCATAAAGGACCGCCTCCGAGAACACTGAAACAATGTGCACAATGTGGTACAAGGGCATCTTGGCATTCATTGCCGAGTTGTGGATGCACCCCCCTCTTTGATCAGTGCTCTATATTGACAAGGCACTGGGAACAGCTTACCCGAAAAATTATCGAAGCCGAAAAAATACGCTTGCTAGGAGATAAATGCGTGAGCACTTCATCGGTTGCATTATCACAGGCTGAACGTGATTACCTGGCTGGGCTTTGAGGCAATAGAGGACCCGTCACACCTGCTTTGTTACTGATGTGTAGATTAGACTTGCTTTTTACCTTCATGCTCTGTAATCATCCTTTTCAGACGTATATATTCTTGCCACTCTGTGAAATAAAGTTAGTTGAAAGTCAGCGCTCTTTCTGTCTACTCTGTCCTTTTTCCTTTGTTCGCGCGCTGAAACAATCTTGCAAATATGACTACGCACCAACTAGCCCAAGCTTCCACTCTTGTGAGACTTCATGGCGTGGGTGCACTCTCAGACCGGCTAGATGCGGTTTAACGCTAGCTCCGGCCCTCTACTGATAGCGCGGGTGCTGCTTTTTTTTCATTTTTTGCGGCAGTGATCTGTTGCGTTACACTCGTTCTTTAACAGTGCATATGAATCGCAGTGAACATTGTGATGGTGCAGTACGGCCAGCTCGAGCTACTTGTCAGAACGCGCATTTGTAATATTCAGGAGCAATGTTTAGTGCACCTTCACCGACCTAATGTAGTGAAATATATTGTAGTAAGACGGTAAGTCGGGCCAGTTGGTTGGGATCCATCGTGAACTTTCTTACAGCGCAACACTAGAAAAAATACAGGACAGGGAAGGAGTAGAACAGAAAGAAAAGGCCGTCTTTTCTTTCTGTTCTACTCCTTCCCTGTCCTGTATTTTTTCTAGTGTTGCGCTGTAAGAAAGTTCACGATGGATAATGTAGTGAATACTAGTAAAAAAGCTAAACTGATGCTTTTTGCTTAGCTCTATGGGTCTTTAGGGACTGCACATTCAGGGTCACGCAGGTGATATTTTATTAGCACCTTCATTTCGGTAAAGACATTGCAACATTACATGCATCGGCTGCCACACTATTCTATTAGAGCATATTGCCACGTGTGTACTGATAGGAAGACGAAGACGACCGCGCATACGCGCATCTGCACGCTTTTATGCAGCTAGCAATAACAAGAAAGAAGAGGAACGCTCTGGCGCGCAGTAAATAAAGATACTGACCTTGCGCTACTTTCTCAACTTGTTAAATACTCATTCTGTCCTCACGTTGCAACATTACATTTTTACTTAGCTTGCAGTCCTTGGAACAAGACCGCGGCTGAACATATTTAATCAACGTTGTTTTCTCACTACATACAAAGTCAAGGCTTCGACCGAAGCACGTCTGCTGGGGAAGTTTCAAAAAATAAATGAAGGGGATCCACAAAAAAAACAGAAAGAGAGAGAGAGAACTAGAGAATGCGTTTCGGCTAACCCAATGAGAGCTTTGTTCGAATTTAGTCAACAATGCTCCCGTCACTGTGAGCAAGCCTGCGTCAAGGTCACCGAAATGTCCTTATTCTGCATTTTTCTTTATGGTGGTGTCCTCTTCCTAATTTCCATGGCGCACTTTTAAGGACAGATGAAGAGGATTATTCGCTAGAGTAACTAAATAAAACGTGCCTGCTAAAAATACAAGACGTAAATGTTCGTTTTTAACGGACCTGATGGCCTGTTGACGTGATGGTTATGGCTAAACAATTGTGCTGTTGGTTTTTTACAGGTGGTGGACATTTTATCTCGAGCTTCAAAAGCTTCGATCATATAGGGGAGAGGGGGAGTATTCCATGCTTGGCTACACCAATGTGCGCAACATCACCTTGTTCAGGTAAATCAGTGAACTTTGTGAGTGTTGACTAATCACGCAAATGACACAGATAAAAAAAACAGATACAGAAGAATTGACCATTACTCTATTGGACAAGCGGCGCTCCTACTGTATTTTTAGTCTGACAGTTGTTTACGTACTTTATAGATGAAAACTGCGTTTCGGTCACATTATTTTCTGCTTCGATTCATTACTAGACCCGCAAGCAGCTAGTAGTAGGAGCCTTGGTGATATCATGATGATTAATGTATACTAACAGTATAAGCAAAACTGCTCGAAAATGTCGTGCATTTGTAGCCTTGTAAGCACGTGTGCTCAGATTTGGGTGCACGTTAAGGAACCCCAGCTGGTGAAAATTTCTGGAGCCCTCCACTACAGCGTCTCTCATAATCATATGGTGGTTTCGGGACGTTAAACCTCATATATCAATCAATCATTTGTAGCCTCATTCATAGCACCCCAAATATAAGAAGTAAATAGAGTGTTTTGAGGGTGTTTTATTTAGGAACACCTCAAATTAAAAATGAAGTGTAAAAAGGGTGTTCATATAAGTGTTTTTATTGCGTACACCCTTTTTACACCTTTTAGGGTGTAAAATTGTTTAGAGTGTAGGGTGACGCAGACCTTGTACCGTTTTTCAAATGTGTGAGAGTTTTTTGAGAGGGTCTAGTGACTGGCAAAACGCTGTCCATCGTTCCGACGCTAACCTATCCATGCGACGCCCAATCTTTTTTTGCATCCTCCTGGCTGCCCTATGATCGTGAATTGATTTTGTATGCCGATATCGACGCTCCGCCCGGCGTCAAAGTGCTCGGAGTCGCTCCAACTCTATGTCAAAGTCGTTTCGTGTGGAAGATATCGTCACCGTGCGAGTGCCGTTCTGCATTGTGTTCCTAAATGTTTGCTCTAACCCAGATCGTAGGCCATCGCTGCAAGCATCTTCAATGTTAGATTTGAAGTTGGTCCATTGGACTGCTCGAATGGTCGTCCATGGACCATAACTAGACAAGCCTTTGATTTTAAGGTAGATTGGAATGTGATCACTTCCTCGTGTCTCAACATCTGGAAACCACTTGACGTATCTCGCGAGGGAGTTAGAGACAAAAGCGAGGTCGAGACAGCTGCCGTAGGTCACCCCTCGAAGAAAAGTGGGGCTACCGTCGTTCAGGAGAGTAAAGCCATAGTTGTAGGCGATGTTTGCTAACCTGTGTCCTCTTGCATTTGTCTGCGTACTTCCCCATGCGTGATGGTGTGCATTCAAATCACCTATTATGACCAATGGTGCAAGACACACTTTCAAAATATCCGCTAATCTCCTGGAATCGAGATTATTCGACGGCGATATATAAACGCCTATGAGAGTAAACATGACTTTGTTCTTTTTCACAGTGATGCCGACATACTGATTGTCATCGTGAGGCGCAATTGGTTGCACAACATATGTCAGTTCATGACGAACAAAGACGATAATTTTGCTGCACACACCGTATGTTGAAGACATGACAGCTTCGTACCCTGAAAGTCTTATTGGTTTCGACAAATTAGATTCACAAATGACGATGAGTGGAAACACGTTGGTAAACACAAACTGACGAAAATGTGACAGGCGTGATTTTAGTCCTCTGGCGTTCTATTAAATGACGGATGCAGCCTTGACTTCTTTACGAAAGGATGACGTGTGAGTAGCCATCTTCCTAGTTGAGATATTCAAGCACTGGGCTTAAAGCGTCCAATACTCCAAGTGCGCTTCGAGCAGATGCTGTTTTCATGTCGAAATGCGTATCTTGTCTAGCGTGCTAGCACATTCACGCGCGCGGTTATTGCGGCATTCGGGTGCTTTGTACCTCTTGTGCTTCCAACACAAGTTTTCTCTGACGTACAAAACAGTAGTTAGAGACAGCACGAGTGTCACTTCGCTCACTGCCACGGCCGTGTTTACGAAAGAAGCGCGCTGCTCACTCATGAAGGAGTTATAATTGTGACAGTGGTTCGCGCTCATCCTATGTATACCTTTGCGTTCATTTCATGCGTCTTTCTTTCTATTTGAGCAACATGCTTTAAGGGTCGAGCTCTAGCAGTCGTTTGTCCGAGCTCTTCCTGTGTGTGCTAATTTTGTGTGCTGTCTGTTTTAGGTGCGCACTGTAAGTAACCAGCGACTTGCGGTTCCTCGCGTGACATTGCAATTTGTCACTGTAGAATTATTTCTTTCACCCTCGTGTCAAACAAACAATGAACAATGAACGCTCAACTACCTCCACAAGAACACCTTTCACTGTCATGTTAAATTGACTCCTGAAAAGAAGGATCAGCCACACTTTTTTTAGGGGCGAAACTACTTATGGCGTGGCTCGTGCTTCCCCCGTTGTCGTTGTGCGTAATCGCCGGTGGCACATACCCGAGAGAGCAGGTATGTGCCACAGGGAATACAATTTTAGGGGCGAAGCTCCTTATGACGTGGCTTGTGCGTCCCCGTTGTGGTTATCAGCCTCTCGTTAATTCTTAACCCAGCCATAAAGGGCGGCATTTGTACTATATAGCGAATGCATATACGCTGAAAATGCAAATGGTACCACACTAGAGAACTCCTTAAGCCGTGCGTCGTGCCTTCTCGGTGTATGTAGTAGTTAACCACTTTTCGTTTACTTCTGAGAATGTCCGCTAGATGGCGGTACTTGTATACAATCAATATATGACGAAAAGAGGCGAGGTGGTGGTACTTGGAGTGTTCACTAGGCGGACGGGCATACAGACGGACCGATGCATGGACGGACAGATCGACCCACGGTAGGATGGACGGACAGATGCACGAATAGACAGACGGACACTTCGCCCCACTCGTCATCATTCAGTCCGTGAATATGCTGTGTTTTCTTTATATTTCACTGCGTCTTCTTGAAATCCCAATCAGAGGAAAACAAAGCTGCTGCCTGACAAAAAAGCTTGGGAATAAAAGCTTCTAAAACTTTGGGCACTTGACATCAGTACAGTAGCTTCACTGGTCCAATAAATCATCCTTATAGCGTCATGTATGCCAATAAAAGTAATGTATTATGGTATAATTTACAATGTTCACATAAACTTCTTTCGCGTAACAGCAGAATACTAGCACGAAATTATGTAAACAGTGGTAGCGCACGGGCCCAGCAAGTTAAATTCCGTTCAGTTGGTATTGAATCACCCCGGCAAGTGCGCCGCCGAGCCCACGTGGTTTTTGAGCCGGGGAAAGCGATATTGCTTCCACTGCGCTGTTCGTACGTGAAGAAGAGGGAAGAATCAGCCCACTCAATATGGCCGAGTTCTGGCATCCCCGCGGCTTTACGGAGAGTGACGGGAGGGCCTCTCCTGGGTTGTTTGCTTCGTCTGCGCATTCACTTGAGAGAACTCGAAAAAGAAGGCCACCTTCTTCTTTTTCTTCACAATCATTGTATTGTAATCATTGTAGTCTCTCGCGTTCCGCGAGGTACAGTGTTCGCACCATTACTTTTTTGTCATTTATATCAATGATATCACATCAAACGTCTCTTATACCATTCGCTCTTTGCAGACGACTGCGTCATATAACCTCTCATAGCGAACAGCGCTGATATTATTATTTTACAAAACAACCTCAACCTCATATTATCGTGGTGTTATAATTGGTGAATGTCTCTAAACGTAAAGAAAACTTTATTAGTTTCTTTTCATCACAGGCCCTATCACCAGTCAGCAGAATATACCATATACAGCTCCGCAGTCTCATTCGCTGCATGCTACAATACTCTTGGCGTCAAAGTCTCGAGTAGCATTTGCTGGTCGGCCCACGCTACTAACAAAGTCAACTCCACGAATCGCGGGTTTTCTGCATATACACTTAAAGCTTGCACCACCATCAGTCAAATGAGCATCAGACACCACGTTTGTTCGTCCAAAAATATTATATGCATGTTCTATCTGGGATCCCCATCAATCTGACTTATCCAACGTTCTAGAATCAACCCAAAGCCACGCTGCACGTTTTACCTACTCTGAATATTCTAACAGTTCCAGTGTTCCCAAATCTAAAACCCGTGATCACCTTTCTTATCTAAAATCACGACGCCACATATTTCGATTACGGCTTTTTCATAAGTTTTATCATGCTCCCATTGAAATTCGAGCCATCCTGCCAGTTCATCGCACATCCAGCCACACAGACCATTCAAGCCAAATAAATAGAAAGAAAATAAATGAATAAGTAAATAGATAAATAAAAAATAAATAATAAATAAATAAAGCAAGAGCAGTGTACCCTCTGCCAGCACAAACCACCACCCATATTCGCTCCTTTTTTATGACACCCGCAAGGGCCTGGAATTGTCTGCTTGCATCTACCGTACACCACCCCGGCCCTCATCCTTTCAAGGTTGCCCTCGAGTCACTTGTTTATGATTAATACCCATTTCTGATGTGATACCTAATTTGGAGCCTTTGAAGTATTTAAAATAGTTATCGCTATCATCGCCTATGGGTCATTCCATGCCAAACGTCCCAGCCAGTTTGTGGACCTTCTCAAATGTATTAAAAATTGTGGTGATTTACTGCATTGAAAACAAAGCATTTCTAGATTATTTTGGGCAGAAAAAAATTGCTGATCACGTGACTGCCTCCTGAACTTCCCAAAATGTCATCGTGGTGCTGATTGGGAAAACGTTTATTTTAAAAGTACCGCTCTTTCCTACTATACAAAATTTGGTCTACATGTGAATTGAGGTGCTTGTGTGAGATGTCTGAAGCTCCACAGGACTGAAGCGATCTTTCTGTCACATAGGCCTCTAAGAATTTAGCCAAATCGTGCTACTTTTGCATTTTTTCTTTTGCAATACAGCCCTTTGTATGAATATCTGAGCAATGAATACTTACTCAAAAGAAGGTGCACTTAGTAAAAAAAAATATTTTAGACCTCTCAGTTTGTTAAAATTTACGGGAACAAACTATGACTTTCACATAATGAAACTTTTTTTCATATTCAGGCAAACTTTGCAACATGCGGTGGTCCAGTTAAAAATTACCTTTATGCCCAATTCTGAAGAAACTAAAAGATATTTTTATGTGGCAAGTTTTTCATCGACATTGCCGCGGCGAGGCGCCTCCAGATCGGCCGGCGGAGCCTGGTGCTCATGGGTGCGCCCTTCCACAGAGGGCGCGCGGTGCCTTTGAGACGTTGCCGATAACGTTGTCGACGACGGCAACGTCGAGAATTCGCCGTCGTTGGCCTTCCGCTGTCGGCGCTTCCGCTCGGCTTTCTAGGCTCGCGTCTCGTCGGTGTTGCCGACGTGTTGAAGATGCTTGCGCTTGGCTTCATTGGCTCGCGTCTCGTCGGTGCTACCCGCGGGCCGTCTGCATTTTCGAACGTGATCGGCGTGTTGACTTGCACCTCATCGGTGTAGTTGGTCTACCACTGCCAACGTTTGCGTTCAGCTTCCCCGGCGCGCGCCTCATCGGCGTGGCAGGCACAACGTCGTCATTAGGGAACGCGCTCGGCTCTGCTAACACTCGCAAAGCCGACGATGGCCGGGTTAGGCCAAATCGCTTCGGCGTAGGTTCAGGCGGGTGAAGGAGCTTTGCTTTTCGGCGTCCTCTCAATCGCAGATAAATGAGCTGAGTGTTCACTCGATGTGCACTCGAACGTATCAAGTGGTGGATAGGCTGAATTGAGAGAGAGGTGAATTGCGGCGAGCATGCGGTAGGTGAGGGAGAAAGTGACGTCACCACGAACTGCGAGGTAAGGTGTGACCAACTTGGCACCGCCCCAACACTTGCGGCGAGGGAAGCGTGGTGCAGCTGGTTGTAAGGGAGACGAGCGTAACACAGGCTAGTTAAAGAGCTGCTTCGCATCTAACACCAACGCACAGTGAGAGGGACGGATCGAAGAAGATCTCTTAGGAGGGCATGCCAAGTTCGTCAGACATCCGGTGTACGCAAAAATTGTCCAAGTCCTGCGCCTGCATTGATATTGGAGTAGCCGACACTTATTACATATACAACAATATACATGAACTTTTTGCGTGGTAGTGGCCTATTGAATAGGCTATTGCACCCCCGCTCACTTTTTTTCTTTTTCACGCCTTTATTTTGCTCGTTGCTTTCTTTCTCATCTTTCGGTCCACTTCCCCTTTCCCTTAGTGCAGGGTAGCTAACTTGATGCTCCAATTTCTGGTAAACATCCCTGCCTTTTTCTCAAACTATGATATTTAGAGCAAAGAATAAAGAAGTACCCCCCCCCCCTTTTTACAAATATGGTTTTGAAAGATCGTAGCAATAAAATTGTTGATAACTTCAAGGATATAGCAATGGTATTTTCTGAAAGTATGCCCTTGGATAGTCATGTAAATGCAGTAATCAAAAAGTGTACTGGCATGATGAAAATAGTTGGTCGCCTCAAACACCTTCTCTCCACATGGGTGAAACTAAATATTTACTATTCACTTCTTTGCTCCTTTTTTTAACTGCTGCATAGTTCTCTGGAGCACAACAAAGTTTTATAACCTGCAAAAAATACATAAAATGAAAAAAAGTTTATTTGGTTTGCTCATAATCTTCCTTTTGGGACAGCAACTTCAGACTTCTTTATTGATGCTCACATTACCACCATTTATCATCTGTATTGTTGTATATTAAGTGTTCGTTTTACGTTATAAATTAAGGAATACTTAAAGTGCTTCAGAGGGATAGCTTGCCTGGAAAAGAAAAAAACAGTAATATGCGACATGAAAAGGGGATGAATGGTTGCCGGCCGCGCGTTTAAGCTCTTCAATGCAACGCCTGTGCCAAACCTTGCCTTCCCTTCTCAATCATTCCACATTGACTAATTTTGATCTGTTGTGTTGCTGATCAAGCAAGTTACGCTTGAAATTTGTGAACACTTTTGGTTAATAATATTTATGCATTCGTTTCCTTTATTTGGATTATTTTATGACTATTTTTCGCTCTGCCCCGCCGCGGTGGTCTAGTGGCTAAGGTACTCGGCTGCTGACGCGCAGGTCACGGGATCGAATCCTGGCAGCGGTGGCTGCATTTCCGACGGAGGCGGAAATGTTGTAGGCCCGTGTGCTCAGATTTCGGTGAACGGTAAAGAACACCAGGTGGTCGAAATTTCTGGAGCCCCCCACTACGACATCTTTCATAATGGTATGGGGGTTTTGGGATGTTAAGCCCCACATGTAATCTTTTTTTGTTCTAGTTGGTTTTTCTCGTGATCAGTGCCGTTGTTTCGAATTGATGTAGCGTTTTTTTTTCATTATTGTAACTTTTTTTTCTGACTTTTTTCATTGGTATTTAAATCTCCAACTATCGCTGTGTTGCCGTGAGCCCTTAGAATTGGGGGCGGTCGGCTCGTCAAGCTGTCCGAAGGCTGCTTTTATATCACCACTCCTCTGTCGTTTTGCTAAATGGACACAATTATAGTTGATTGATTTATTCATGAATTGATTGATCGATATTTCCAGGCCTTTCTACGCCATCAGCGTTGTCAGAGAAAAAGGTTCAAAGCGCTTCTTGCTTTCTTGTGTGTCTGATCTTGAGAAGACCATAGTCGCATCTCACGGAAACTTTCCACGCGTCTTCTGTACTGTAAACAACGAAAGATTCATCAGCACTATTTCTTCAATCGTGTGGGCACCTTTCCGTAGATGCGAAAATAGGGCAATCAAAAGGTCACTTTGGTATTTGAAAATATACATGAGGGGCATAATGGTCAAATGCCGGTGCTAATTATGGGTTTTAGCATATTCGGAAACCGATTACACTGTTCTTATTAGCATGTGCACAAGAAGTATCCTCAGAGCCCCAGAACACACACAAAAAATATGGAACTGCTCCGAAGAAAGGAAAGTTGAGCAGAAAAACAAAGCTTCATGCGAAACATGTGCAAGCCAACCTATGGCTTTGTTTCACAGCATCGAGAAATTACTTTGAGAGGTGCCATTATATGCACTATCGATTATATTTTCGTATGATTTTAGGTAACGTTTGCACTCACAGAGCTCTTGTATGCATATTTTTAGTAATACCTTGTATTAAAAACTCATTATTTATTAATTTATTTACCCTGTGTGTAGCATTGATGTTTGGGGGGGTGCTATCACCCCCTTTAATATCGTTTGCGCCTCGTGGCGCATACGTGTTTCACGTATAAGCCTCATTTAGGGTTAACAATATCGAGTGGTAGGTGGCGCAGGGTTCACCATCTTCATCATTGGGATCAGCGTGGTAGCGCCAGCAGTGACGCCTTTCACCGATGCTGGGTGGCGGCACTTGAGACAGTTGTCTCCCACGCCAGGTTCATGGCGATGGCGCCGTGGGTCGTCTACCATGGGGACCCTCGTGATGAGTCGAGCGTTAGCGACACCACCTTCGCGTTATCTTGTGTTTCTTGTCATGTTGATTAAGCGTAATCAAATATGGGATAAGGTAGTGTTTTGCGTATTGATCACTAGCCATGTATGTGATTCGGCTGACGATATCGTCAATGTAAATCTATAGAGTTTTAAATGTTTTATTTGGTTTGGTTCGACCGCGTCTGCTGTGTCCGTTTGTTTCGAAAGCGTGATGACTCCATTCGGGACCCCGCATGCATTTGTAATTTTTTTCTTTTTGCTACATATTTGATGCTTTTGATAGTTCTTTGATAATATTCAAAATTAATTTGTTCAATACCACTAATACCGTTGAAAAGCACAAATGCTTTTTTTTTTCACTTGATACCCTTAGGCATCTGTTAGTTTCTGTGGCAGGAAAATAATAAACCTAAAAACAACCCATTTTTCGCATTCACGAAAGTGTTAAAGAGCCTCAAGGTATGCAGTTTTCCGGAGCCTTCCACTACGGCGTCTATCATAATCATATCGTGGTTTTGGGCGTTAAATTCCAAAAACTACTTTTATTGCAGGAATACATACTTCTTTGAAATATACCATCTGGATCAGTAATGTATTTCACTGCACGAAAGGTTGTGCCTTTAAGAATGACTTACTTCAGTCGTGTAGCCGTAACATGATCTCTAAATTTGCAAACAAAGATATCAAGATTTTTAAATCTTGTGATCAGTACTGATAATAAACCCTTTCGAAGAAGGGCTAAGCGCAGCGATGTTCACATATTGGTTTAATTATTATGACACTATTAGGGCAATGAAGACGCGCGTAAGAAATGCTCACAGTATTACCGACTATCGCATAAATTTTTGGGCATAACACTGAATTTAAGCATGGTGATGAACTAATATGATTTTTTTCGAACAACCAGTACTTTTAGTATTACGAGACTGTCATGTTAGAAGCATGCTTTGTAAGCACCGATATATTCAAAGATCTAAACCAGCGCACACCAAAACGTTTGTACGCTGTAGATATATATTGTTTGTAGCAGAGTGAAGCCGTCATATCGGAATCGTAATAAAGAGAAACGGGCTGCAAATGAGACGCAGAATGGTTGTATAGGTGAAAAACCGGGAGGCAGAATGATTGAAAATTTCAGCACTGTGGCAGTTTGATCCATCAGCAACTTCAATGCATTTTTATCACTTTTATTCTGACGGTGAAATTTTCAAGAATTTTTTTCAGGCATGCAGTGAAGATTGTTGCTTAGAGAGTTGATTGGCACATAATTAATGCATCGTTGCGGGAGCATCAAAACTAAGACGTGCAGAAAGAGTAGGGATTTTCTTAACTCGATGTTTCCCATGGGCACTCTCGTTGCGGAAGTAAAATTTTTACGCGTATCTATTGCAAATAAATATAAAAACGGAAATTACTAAAACGCGGATGATTAGAATGTGGAATTTGACGTCCTAAAACCACCACATGATTATGAGAGATGCCATAGTGGAGAGCTCCGGAAATTTCGACCACCTAGGTTTCTTTAACGTGCAGCCAAATCTGAGCACATGGGCCTACAATATTTCCGCTTCTATCAGTCACAGCCGGAGTTCGAACCCGCGACCTGAGGGCCAGAAGCCGAGTACATTACCCCTAGACAACCACGATGGGGCCCAAAACGTGGAAGCTTTTTTCCCCGACAAACAAGTGTCCACATACATATGAAAACAGGGGACACACGTTGCGCTAAGTCCATCATCTGTTTTAATCGTACTTGGGAACTTTCATATCCGAAAGCTCTGTCTCAACGCATTAATCATTCTCACCCTTACTGCTTACCATACTCAATGCATTCATCATCAGTTCAACACGTTCATTATTATTATCAACATAGTCATCATCTTAAATGTTTATGAAGCCTCTTAATAAAGGCTGTACTTCGAGATTTTCATCCCCATCGTTCGTGATCACCATCATCTACGCGTTAGTCTATGCACTAAACGCATTCATCGCCAGAACTATTACAACTATTCAACAGCCCATTTGATTGCTCACAGCTTTATCTAACGTGCTCGTCACCATCTTTATCACCGTTGATCATCCTTCCAATGCCCCGCAATGGCGGTCTAGTGGCTAAGGTACTCGGCTGCTGACCCGCAGTTCACGGGATCGACTCTCGGTGGCAGTGGCTGCATTTCCTATGGAGGCTGAAATGTTGTAAGCCCGTGTGCTCAGATTTGGGTGGACGTTATAGAACCCCAGGTGGCCAAAATTTCTGGAGCCCTCCACTACGGCGTCTCTCATAATCATATTTTGGTTTCGGGACGTTAAAGATCACATATCAATCAATCAATCATCATCGCAAATACGTTCACGGTTATTTTCAACCTAAAATGCTTTTATTACCATTGGCTTTGTTTAACAGGTCCCTGCTTGTTCATGGCTCTTCAACGCGCTAATTTTTGGTGCTTTGAAAATTACAACATTCGCTTCAGGCATGCAGTAACCTCTAAAATACGGAATGTATGTTTGTACCACTAAGTCCACGGCCGTAATAAAGCAAATAAATAATGAAGATAACATACAAAAGGCTTATTTAGCGATATTACAGATAAAGTTTTGTGCATAGCCACAAAACAACAAGATGGCTCAAAGTACCAAGTGGAGTTCCATCAGCTTCTTACACAAACTCAGTGTGCCTTGCATCCACAAACGTTAACGCCACAGGGACAACTCGGCTCGCAATAAGATGGTCACTCACAGTGAAACAATAGCCACAGAGAAAGAAGCTTAGCGCTTCAATTTCTTTATTAAAAATAAATATTTTAAAAGCTATCATAAATCATGAGTGGATTCATAAAATCCACCTCCCCGAAAGTAATCGTGAGAAAATGTGATTGCATTTATCCGCATACTTCGTTAGGTCTTATTTCTTGTCATGTGTGCCCTTATAATATGAGGAGAGGCTTAAGCGCGTTATGTGGTGTGTGCCACTTGTAATAAAAATAGTGCTTTAGTTTTAATTGTTCTTATGTGTGTCTTAAACTATTCCTGACAATACTGTCATGTTTTTTTCCTCTTAGTGCTTCTGCTTTCTATTTAATTGTATAATTCATATATGTTCAAAACCATGTGGCACAGTGCTTAAGTGGTTGGGCCATTGTCAGGCACTTAATCTGCATTTAGCCTTATCATCCCTTGACATGTAACATGTTGAAAATGATCAATAAGAATGGTAGTGTTAAATATGTTATTAATAATATTATTATTATTATTATTATTATTATTATTATTATTATTATTATTATTATTATTATTATTATTATTATTATTATTATTATTATTATTATTATTATTATTATTATTATTATTATTATTATTATTATTATTATTATTATTATTATTATTATTATTATTATTATTTTAGCAGAGTGTCCATAATGGCGTTTTGCACGTGAAGACACAGCGTGACAAGAATAACATTGGCTTTTTTTTTCTACACCGTGGATCCAATAGCACCGTTGACCACACATAACTTTTTTCCTGTCGCGAGAAACGCGGTATTTGTTTCCAGCTTCAGTATCTAGCGTTCACGGTTAGAAATACTGTGAAGTGAACAAAACAAACAGCGTTTTTGCTCCGCGTTGGCGTTTCACAGTGGCGTGTCGAGCACACATTTCCGGATTTTTTAGAGGCGCCCAGCCAGCAAATGGTCGAGAGGGGCGCGGGCAGACGAAAAATTGGAGCGCAGGGAGGAGAGAGAGTGGACGGCGAGGGAAGGAGTGGTGAAGCACTGCACCTACCTTCTCCTACACTTTCTCGCACACATGCCCCGGTTACTAGGGGCGAGGAGCTGTTGCTAAGGAAGAGGAAGTGACAGCGGGAGAGATAACACCTGCTAGTGCACGGACACCGCTACGGACGCCACGGAAAACGCCGGATGCTTGACATAGCTCGACTAATAAATGCACTCGCATTTAAAAAAATGTAGGCGCACACCTCTGTAGGCGCATATTGGTCATGGTGCAAGAAAATCCTAGGAAATGTAGAGAAAGCCACCAAGGAAATCGAATGGACGGACTGGCGGGAAGAGCGGCGAGGGAACTGAAACTCCCGACACAACCATAGTGAACAGCCGTCTGGCGCGCCTCGTCGAAGCCGAAAAATTGATGCAGCGTAGAGTAAGTAAGCAGAAGTTTATTAAATAGCTACGGAAAAAAATCACCGAAATTAACCACAAAATTGAGGCACACTGTTCCCGCTTATGCGAGCAGCAATGGGAAGAGCGTTGCAATACCATGGACAGAAACATGAGCGCAGGACGCACCTGGAGGATCCTTAAGCACCTGCTAGACCACGCCAGCACCAGAACGGCAGTTCGGACAAAGATGACCAAGTTGCTGCACAAATACAAGGACGATCCAGAGTCACTTGCAGACGAGGTCGCGCGGACACACCTCATTTGCCCCGAGAGCCTAGATAACACCGAGTACACTGGCGCACCCGACGAAGAGTTCGACGCAGGCTTCTCTGTGCAGTTGATCAGGGTAGTTCTCTAGCTACTCAAAACGAAGTTGGCGCCTGGTGCGGAAGAAATCATCAACAAAATCCTCAGAAATCTAGACGACAAGGCCATCATGAACCTATGCCTCTATGTCCATGAGTGCTGGAGAACAGGTCGGGTTCCGCACGAATGTAAAATCGTGGACGTGGTGCTTATACCCAAACCGGGCAAGCCGCTGGTAGTCAAGAACATGAGGCCGATCTCCTTCAGGTCGTGCGTGGGCAAGGTGATGGAACACGCCTGCTTCTATAGGGTGGTGACGCTCCTCGAAAGGCGAAACGCGTTTAGCACCCACATCATCAGTTTCCGGAAAAGACTGGCTACGTGGACTTAATGCTTCAGATTAAAAAACAAGTCGTTGATGCACCGAACACGCTCCTTCGCACCAAACTCGGGCTCGATCTCAAAAGTGCTTTCGACACTGCGAGGCACATGGCCATACCGGAGAAGATCAGTCAGCTAAACCCAGGGAAGAGATTCTACCGGTATGTCGGCAGCTTCCTCGACAGACGAGAAGCCCGAATCAAGATAGACGGGTTGCCATCAAAGACGGCCGAGATTGGAGGTGCCAAGACGCCGCCAGGCTGCGTGCTCTCCCCAAGTGCTGTTCAACCTCGTTATGATTGGCTTTCCGGCGCGGCTCGACGGGATTGAAGGCATCAACTATACAATCTACGTGGACATTACAATATGGACCACAGAGAGCATTAGTTCTAGGAGTATGCAAGAAAGGCTGCAGCGGGCGGTCAGGGAAGTTGAGAAGGTACCTTGAAGGCACGGAGCTCGTCTGCGCGCCAAACAAGTCAGAGATCCTACTCCACAGACCTAGAAAACCGGGGCGCCCCCCCCCCCCCGAGGGGCGTGGCTGAGGCCCGTCAGACGGACGTCTGTGTCACGACAAAACAAAGAGTCCGCATAACCGTGGTGTTCAAGATACGAGTCCTCGGCCTCTGCTGGCAGAAAACGGTTTAAATTCCGAGTAGGTCACCCGGCTGCAGAAGAAACTGGCAGCCCCCACGAACCTGATAAGAAGAATCACGAACAAGAGGAAAGGAATGAAAGAGCACAATGTGTAGTGAGACTAATACAGGCGCATACTTTAAGCCACATCACCTACGTCACTTCTTAGGTCAATTGGAGCAGAAGCAAGAGCAACAAGCTCGACACAATCATCCGCAGGGCTTACAAAACTCCATTAGGCGTAACTTTATACACGGTATACTGCAGGCTCTTTGAGCTGGACGTGCACACAACGCTCGCCGATTTCATTGAAGCTCAGAGGACCGCACAGCTCGAGAGACTGTCGGGCACCAAGACCGGAAGAACCATGGATCCTCGACTCCCTCGAGATACGTTACCAAGGGATGCGGGGACTGAAGGACGCGCTATTGCCAGCAGTAAAGAATGCTATACTCACAGAGAATATGCCCAGAAACATGCACCCACTGCACGATGCAGAAAGGCGCAGATGCAGAGCGGAGGGGATCCTCAAAAAGCATGGCCAACAAGACGGTGTCCTTTTTGTCGACGCTGCTAGATACCCCCGGCCCAACCGAAGACAACCACAGAACGAGCGAGAGCAACAACGGCGCCATTGGACACCTGCCTTCTTCATGGATGTGATCGACACCAGGGATTGAACTCTGGTGACGGGATCTGCGAGGCTGCCATCGTCTGAGGTGGTAGAAGAAATTGCCATAGCACTCGCAATAGTTCATAGTAGAAACGAGGACACACTTATCGTGAGTGACACCAAGATGCGGTTTCAAACTTTACGAAGGGATAGGTCTCTGTCGATGCGGCGGACATGCTAAACGCTAGAGCCGAAGATTTCAAGTCTGGCGCGATTGCTGCGAAGTCTCTCAAGTGGTTCCCCGCGCACGTGGGAGAGCTTGACAGAGAGCAAAGATTTGACCTCCTGTCGAACCGCAACGAGCGCGCCCACTTCGTCGCGAGACTGCTAACCTGCCGCGCCGCAGATGAAAGGGACGCCAAAGTGCGACACGTCGACGATGGCGAGGCACCCGAGGTCGGAGGACATAATACATCTGCGTCGATAATAACAGACCCTGAGTCCTTACAGGACTGCAAGGACATCATGGTTACTTTCCACGAGATCCTCAATCATTACTGAAAAACGCAATGACGTTACCCACCACCCCACATGTAGCTAGAGAGGTCTCAGGCGTCTGATCTGAGGCATCTGCAGACCGACAGATTTGACAATCCCCGACACCTGCATAGACTGTGTCGCTCGCTCCACCCGTCACCCGGCTATCCGTGGTGCGGACACGAGACAGCCGACATCGCACATATACTTTGGGAGTGCGAGTGCGGTGTTCGCCGCCCCTACTCGGACGAGCGTGAGTGTGTACCCCAGAACGACTGACTGAGTGATGGCGAGCCGCCCTTCTCAGCCCATGTGCAGTGGACGAAATCAGAGCTGCCCAGCGAGCCAGGGCTATCACCGAGGACATCGCACAATGCTCCGCGGAGGGTGGCCCCTAGAGGCCTAGCCGGGCCAATGATTCCTCATTGGATATTTAACAAAGTTTATTACCTACCTACCACCTCTGCAGGTGATTTGGGATGAACGTCTCTGTTCTGTGCGCACTTACAGCGGTTTGTTCAGTGAAGTTTACGCATTGGATGTTTTTATAAAATTCTGATGTAATTTTAGTATTTCGAAATAATTTTTAAGGTAATGCGTTGGATAGACTAATCCAACTTCACCTATATGCTTTGTCTATATGGGTGAAAGCTGGAATACATAGAGTTAATAGATAACCTTCACATTCATTTGTTGCTTCCACTGATTCCGAGAGATTAAGGTCTTTGCACAGACCTAAAGCTCGGAATGCAAAAGATATTTGCACCTTGTCTATGCGAAAAGATTATATTCTTATGCAGAAAAGGCTAAACTCAAAAATCGGCTTAAGAATTAGGGAGTAATACGTCTCTTAATGCTTTATTTCATTTTCGGGTAATGTAGATTTCCTATCAAAAAAAGAAAAAATTCGTCTTTTCATGCAAGCAACACACACGCAAGTCCAATAAATAATTCACTGAAGAAGTAGATGTAATACTCATTACTAACAAGAAAAACGCTAGTCTCATGTGTTCAATTTACTGCAGAATTAGCGAATATTGTTCTAGCTGCTGCACCATTGTCACCGTGATGTATAACTCTGTCACGGCCTTATCTATATGCAAAATTATCTACGTTCTGACGAATCATTTATCGACGCGCTTGATATCTCTTGATTCCCTTTTGTTATTTGTTGAGTATAACAGTAGAAGTCTGTCATGAAAGAATCCTGAAAAAATTCCCTTTCAGCTTTATAAAGCTGTTAATAATGTGAAACCAATAATGGCAAGGGTAATGCTTGAAAACAACATGCAGATAACAAAATGAAAGCGCTGATCAAATTTTTGAGAAAAGGGGCTTGGCGAGTGCGTAACATCAGCGATTATACCGATCATGTACTGCGCAGCCCCATAAATAAAGTAATGGTGTTTTTGTCAAACAGATAGAATGTCCTACCAAACGGTTCTAGCATTGCAACAGATAGTCTCCATTCCTGTTAGGAATGTTGCATGTAACTTCTTTAGTTTTTGACCATTCGCTCACCATTCTTCGCACTGGTCACAAGCAATCAGGACATACTTTTCAAACTTCAAGTTTCGCGCGTTCGCCGCGTGACATTTTTAAAGACCTGTGAGAATGTGGTCGATGCTGCGAGCCGGATCCTGCACCCAAGATATCTTAAAGAGCAATCCGTTTGGTTGCAGGCTCTTTCATCGTAAACACCTCGAGGCACGCAGAGTAATTCACACCTTGAAGAAAAAAAATTACGAGGAACAAACGTTGAAATGATGATGAATTGAAGGTGGTAACTGCCAAAGCAGACTCGTGGGCATATAACGTACAGGTAAGTACAGGTCAGCAGCGTTATTCCGCTCGTTTGTTTTCTATGCACTGTCATTTGCTAATATCTGTGCAAGCTATGTTTGTTTTATTCCAGTATAATCGAGCGCACGCCCAACTGGCTTTCAAAGCAAGAAAAATATAAAGACTGCTTCAATGCTTTTTGCGTAGGACGTATGGCAAAATACCTTATAGTAGGTAGTTTATTTTCTGCGTCCACAACTTCCCGCATATAAGCAGCAATAGCATTTGCCTTCTCGTGGAAAGAATAACTGCGTATATGCGCAACATTATCATGTGACGCTGGTAGCCCATGCACATTTGCTCGCACTACGTGACTATGCGAACGTCGAACGCGAAGTGAGAGCCCCACGAGGCTCGGCTAAAGAGCAGTTGACCAATTTGGCGAACGGTGAGTCATAAAACGACCACAATTTGTCGACTTACCCCGCCTCTTTATCACGAGTCTCTGGGTCGGCCTTTCCGACAGAGGTCAATACAACTTCCACCGCATGACTCTTACGAGGCAATCCGTCACGAAGACCTTATGGGCAATTTTCTTTCCTGCTGTTGCGACTAACTTGATACGCTCGCGGCGTGCGATGTCTGGAGCATGGCTGGGTCCAGCTGCTAGGTGCAGAGTGGCATGAGAAGTGCTCAGCTGACTTCAAGGACGGCCTTAGATCAAGCTGCGCTAGGTGTGTCGGCATAGCGGTGAAGCTGAAGTACAGATGTGCTTTTGTTCGTGCTAGGGAATGTTTTCTCAGTACGCGCGTATAATTCGCAAACATTACGCCACCGCTGCACTAGAACTAAAAGCGTTTCATAGTGATAAGCTTGCACACGCTTTTCATTTCCAGCCTCTCGCTTCATCTCTCACACACATATCATGCATATTTCTATACCATTTTCTTCACTAGCGATAAGAGGAGGGGGACCATGTCTCAAACAATGCGAATGAGCTTTTCGCACACCGATGTAATAACGTATGACGGTACACTGCTTTTCTTAGGCGGTCAAATGGCACATGGAAGACATTCTTCATCACGTACTTGCCTAGTTTATCAAATACCGCGCATGCATAAGCAGAACAATACGATTTCATCATTTAAATTAAATGAATGTATTTCTGAAAGAATATGCCTTCTTGTAACTGCACCCTTTTAACGCTCAATCTTTATTCTGTAGTCAGAAAAACCACGCCCATATTGGGTACTAAGAATTTTGCGCGAAATACAGCCGTGTGTATTCTGATACAGGTATCACAAATATAGTTTAATATTAATGAATCTGTACAGCACTATTTGTAGGTATATGTGTCGCGCAACATTCCTGACCGAGTAAATCTAAAACGATGAACAGAGGAAGGAGACTGTTGAACGCCACCTGTCCACATGCTTTATTTTATATAAGGCTTAATAGTTTTTTCTTCCCACGCATACTTGCCATGACCGTTCCTAACGCCGCCAAAGTGGCATAGTATTTCTTTTTTTCGCGCGACGATTGATCTATATCATTATTAATGGTTGAAGTTCAGCACCCTAAAACCTCCATATGATTATCACGGAGGCCGTAGTGAAGAGCTCCGAAAATTTTGTCCACCTGGGAATCTTTGATGTGCGTTTAAATATATGTACATGTGCCTCAAATATTTTCGCCTCCATCTAATATGTGGCAGCCGTGGCCTGGATAAATCCCCTGTTCATCAAGTCACCAGGAAAGCAACATGACGACTAGACCACCGTGGAGAATGCAATGACCATCGAAGAAACACGAACACGTATACCCACAAGCAAACATCGGACGTCTGCTACAACGCAGGCGTCCTCAGCCCGCAGTCGTCTGACATCGTCAGGGCGCCCGAAACGAAAAGCTAAGATCTCGTATAAAGCGGTTAGCTACAATAATTTTATCTCAATGCCAAATGCGTTGTGTGTAACTATGCTATCATGTATACTCCCTTATTTTTTCATTGGTTGTGGTGTTTCCGTCTTTCTCTGTAGTGTCGAGGAAGTGCGTAAGTTAAACCTGTAGGATTGCCGTCGTGGTTTTGTCACGGTAAAGAATGTTGTAGCAAGGACTCGAGGCTAAAGAGCAAGTTTTGCAATATAACAATAAACTTTGACGTTCCAAAACCGCGATATTATTATGCGGAACATTCTAGTGGAGGGCTCCGAAAATTTTGAATTTAATGTTGTTTAACACGCACCCACATCGCACAGCGTACACAAGTCTATAGAATTTCACCTCCGCTGAAAGGCGACATTCGCGGCCAGGATCGGACCCACAACCCGGGGGTCAGCAGACAAGCACTCTAGTCACTGATCCATCGTGGCGGACTGTTTTATGAACTCAGGCCCGGATGTATAATGTAGCTTAGGTCACAAATAGAATGTAAGTCGCACAAACGTTTTATGCTACGAAAACTGCATATGTCTAGGAGAAACGAAAAGCTGTCCGGCAGTGGTGTCACGAGCAGTCTCCACTGGCTGTCTGATCAGTTACGTCATTCTCACCGTCGTACCCAAGCCCGCATGCTGTTGGCTGCGTTGTGAGTGACGTCGTCCATCTAGTCACAGCCAAGGCGCCGATCACGCGTGCAAAAGTTCCTCCTGAAACCTTCCACGTGGTTGTATGCCATGGACAGCTTCAGAAGAGCGATGACATAGAAAACGTGAGAGGGCTCGCATACGCCGGGCCGCTGGTGCAGTGCTGGCACAAAAACAAGCCCGCGAAGACGAGTTCCGGCAGCAGCTGCGTACCGATGATCCGGGAGCCTTCCAAACCACGCTAGATCACGTGCGGGAATGAAGCGCTGGTGGCGAGGGAATCGTCCAAACAATGCCACCGAGATAGCTCGCGATGTCAAACGCTTGCAACAATGCTGTGCCGAACACTGAATGCGTGGTTCCCGAAGAAGGGAAAAGAGCACCTAATTTCTTTCTGCCTATAGGCGACACAGTGCAGTACCTATGCCGAACAAGTGCACGGCGTTGTGGTGTCAACGTGATAATTGCGGAAGCGCGTTCACCAAGGGGAAGCCCACTTTCAGTGAGAATTTCTCCAGCGGCACTTTGGCTTCGGCTTCGACGTCTCTGCCCGCCAGTTCTCCCAGAAGAACCACTGTGAATAACGCAGTGCGAAACGCATTTAACGGCTCATTACACTCCTTCATGACCGTGATCATGTGAGGCACAATGTGCGGCATGCGAAACAAACACTGTGGTAAACCGAAGTCAAACGTGTGTCTAACCTCATTAAGAAGCACAAAAATGTAAGCAGTAAGTGTGAAAGGCTTTAGTCCTACGTCGGGTTGAACCCACTGCTAAACACCAAGGCCGCACGTTTCAGCTTTCACTGTTTAACTATTTGTGCGGAGTACTTGGGCGGTGATTTTTTAATAAGTGGTGCCTTATTTCCCTCTAGTGGGGAATAATATATGTGCAGTCTAGGTGCATTGACAGGCCAAAGTAAGGCAGCGTAAATGAGTTGTTGTTTTGTGCTTACGCACTAAGCCTGTTTTTTTAAAGAACATTTTTGAGCGTCGTTCTCGAGGAGTTGTGCATAGAACTTGACCTTTCGTTCTAACTGCATTCATAGAGACGGCGCTACGTCATGACGTTGGTTTTCACGAGTGGTGTTGTAAGATATCACTGTCACAATTTTCAATACGGGCAAAGTGCGGTATTTGATAGGTCCCTGAAGTCGAGCAGTGCAGATAACAACGCAATCGCCCAAGAACAGCTATAGGCGCAAGGAAATACCAAATATCGTTTCTTCGCTTCTGTACTGTCTGCACTTCGAATAAGGAGTGCTTATACCACACAAAGAAACATGTACGTGCGTACATCTCTTGCCGTCAGTCATGCGGCCAATTGCGCAGAAACAATCCTGATTTCTCAATCTGGCATTTGATGTCATAGGCACAGGACTCGTAAAATTGAAGCATTCGTAACGCTTTACTATATGGAAATGCCCATAAAAAAGTTTTGTTCTAGATTTTATGGGCTATACAAGAATGTCTTGAAAATTTTTACTGTTATTCTTTATGCGCTTCGTCGATTTTCAGCTGCTTGAAAAATGCGCCACTAGGAATTACGAGCGACTGGACGAGGAATGTTTCGTCATCTTCGATATCTATCTGCCAATTTTTGTTTTAGAGTAAGAATAGGATCATATCTCCCTTGACTTCGCCTAAAGAGTTTCTGCTCCACAAAACTCTGAAGCAATGCCACGTCAGGACGCAAGTGCGAGATATGTCGAATTCTAAGGCATCTCTTAAGCCATTACGTAGTGGAGTACATCATATCATAGCGGGTATCTTCTTACTGTACGCCGGATTCATTAAAGTTCACTAGGAAAGCCATCAAGATTACAGTAGAAAAACGGGTGTATAGCTGCAAAACTGATCCAGAGTTGTTGTTTTTGCAGGCTCAGCTAAAAAGAGTGCAGAACGTAGTTTCGAAGTGGCGTTCTAGAAATTCTTGACCTCTCCTGCTTCATTTCTCCAACAGGGTTCGCCATGCCGTTCTGCTGTCTCTAAACTCTTTGCCGACATAACCAAGCTTACGACTACCCTTTTTCCATAAAAGTGAATCAGACCAGTGCTGTGACCAAGGAGTGTTTTTCGCTGGTCAGCAGAAGCATTAAGGGGCGACTTCGCGTCAACGATAACCGCTAAGAATGTGCTGCCCAAGGAAACCACTTTCCCATTTGCTGCGCAAACTGGTATGTCTAGCTCTGCCGTATTTTGCATCTCCGCGTACCTTGGTTTAGTTAACTTTGCACTTACCTTCTAACAATTATATTTGATCAGCTTCGTTTGACTCTGATTCTACTGAACAGTACAACATATGTGGGGCAAGTTTTACTTTAAAAACCTAGCTTTTGATATGTAAGTTTCATCACGCCAGGCAAACTCATTTCTGCACATAGCGCGGCATTTTCTCGATGCATCCTTGTTACCTGCTCCTATTAATCGATGTCCAACGTTACTGCCGGTAGCTATAAACGATCCAATGTCTGCAAACAATGCGAAAGAAACCAAAAAATATCACACTTACGCTTACTGCCAACGTTCTAAATAAAAAGACGCTATGCTGTGGCTATACTCACACACACAAAAAAGGAGAACTTCCAGCCCTGCGCGTATCAAGCAGCACCATCACAGCGAAGGCTGGATGAGCGCAATTTCTGGACCCTTTCTTTTTATGATGATGATGATGATGATGATGATGATGATAGGTTATAGGTATGGCTCAAACCAAATATTCGGGATGGCAAAACAAACAAACAAATAGATAAAAAGAAGCACATATGAATGTTTATGTAAGGCATTTTAAAATGGTTAGAAAAAAATTCATTTAGGTGATTTAGAGATTTGCAACGAAAATCGCCCTGAGTCGATTAAAATATTGCTACAGCGGAACTAATATCCTGATCTTGGTGACAGAGGCCTAATGAGGAGGCTCCCAAGGAAAGAATACTAGAAATAATGAAATCCAATATATTTCAATTAAAAGCTGCTTTAAAAATGTTTTATTGCTCAGTAAATTGAAGCGGCTACACAATAAAAAATAATGTTCGATTGTTTCATCCTTGTTACAAAATAAGCAAATAGGGGATTGAGCCAGACCAGCTGTACGCATATAATACCTGAATTTGGAATTCGACAGCGCAATTGTGTAAAAACAACTTCTTTGCGTGTTGAGCAGAAATTTTTATAGTATGCGCCAAGGGAACAAGAGGTGTCTATATTCGTTTAGGTGAGTGATTACCAGAGCTTTGGATTATGGCACACTTTTGAAATATGTCACGTATTATGAGGGCTGATGTGGGAATAATTGAAAGTATCAGACCACCGAGAGTGGCTTTCGCCAGAGTATCCGCCATTTCATTAATTTTTTCCCCTTGTGTCTCGAAACTCCGACCAATTTGACCAAAGCTGTATGTATCAAAACAAGAAACTTAAATGTATGTGATAATAGCAAATCACTATTAGAAGCAAGTGCTGAAGAAAAGGATAACGAATCAGTAACTATGGTCACACTTGAGGTTGGTGGGCTGAGTTTTCCTAATGTCATAATCACTACCAGAAATTCCGCCAAAGACACTACCAAGAAATTGGGAAGTCTTAATCAGAATAACCACTTAAAAGTCTCGGAGAAAATTTCAATGCCAGATTTATCTTCGGATTGTGAGGCATCAGTACCTATAATATTTGTTATATTTATCCCCTCTACATACTGTTGCAGAAGGCCGCTTATAAATGTGAAGGGACACTTTTTGCAAGAATTGGATATATATAGGGAAAACTGAGTACAAAGTTCTGCCTGGCATCACTAATGGAAGGAATTTTGATCAGCTTAACATCTAATCAACCAACAAGTGATTGTGCTAGCTCTACTCTGGAGTCTGAAACCGACGCCACTGAGACAGAAAAAAAATAACGGGGGCAGATACAATTAAATTTGTTTATTTTTATAAGACACTCTTCAATCTTCAGAATTGTTTGTACCGTTAGTATTCTAATTCTACACAAAACAGAGGTAAATATTGCCTCTAACTAGAGAACACTATTGGTGATAAATTTCGGTAATCCAAGGCCCAACCTTACGGCCTCTCTTTCCAGGAGTACCATGAGGACGCAATTTATAAGTCGGCGCACCCGAATATGAAACACGTAGAAAGTCTAATGCGTACATTTTGTGTATCGCAATTAGTGAGTCTATCTGCATTCCCAATCTACTTTCGCATAGCCATGGTAGGACTCCCAGCACTAGTACTCCTTTCCGGCTATGTATTCAATGTTTGTGTATGCCACAGGAGGTACGCTTGAAGGGTAACCACAACGCCATAAATTTGCGTGATATGAAAAAGGACTCACTATGCTATCTTTCGCCATTCTTCGGAGAATCGCGGTACCTGCAACACACTTGCAAGAAACTTTGTGGAATTTTTCGACTGTGGTTGGCGACGAAAAAAAATTGTGCCTGACGCTTTTGCAAGGGGCGGGAGCATTCGACAACCCACTCGTTTCGCAATTCGCATTGTGTGACACATGGTTGTTGCTTTGCTGTTCTAAAACGCTTAATTAGTGATACCAAATCCTTTTCTTTTCTGTTATGAAGGCTGTCTAGTGTCAGTATGCAACGGAAATTCAAGCACTGGCGTGTCTCTGCGGAAGAATGCTGGGCAGGCACACCGAGAACCCGGGTTTGAATCCCCATTGTGTCCTTGGTGTTTCTTATTTACTACGTTTTTTTTTCTTATTTCGAGCGAGCATAATCACAGACGCCACTGCCTCTGGCGGCGGGGGAAACTACGGCGACAAGAACGACCCTTGCAGTGATCTCATAACAGCTCTAACTGTAAAATGTTCTCACAGCAGAACTGTTAGAAAGGGTTTACTCCCCGTAGCGCTGGTTGGATAGACCTATCCGTCTAGCCGAAGAAGGGACCACAAATATAGCAAAGATAGCTACAGCTTGTGCAAATAAATCTGTATGCCCGTGTTTAACAATCACTACGTCAAAAATTTCAGGAGATCTCATGTACAATGGGAATTGATGTTATGCGAAGCATTCGAAGAGAAGGTGACCGTGGTATAAATTTTATTTTGAGTGAAACGTCATGAAATGACACTCAACACTAATACAAATGTTGTACGCAGAGACATATGTTGATTAGTGACATATGTTTTACATAACAAGTTGTTTACAGTCACGTAATGGTGCCAAAAGCAACATGGGTATTACCAACACCGGAAGCGGTATGTGCTGGGGTGCTATGAAGGATTGGCCGAGTTTCACTCGAGTTTCACAAAACCCTGGGTCTTCTCGAGATCTTGCGACACCCCCTTATGAACTAGCTAACAGTACGAAAAAGTTAAACCCACCCCTCAGCGCGCTGTGTTCCATTGGTTACAATGTAACCAGTCGTCGCGTCTAGGACGGTCGATTAAGTTGGGCGGTATTTTCAAACCAGAGGCATCTTCTTTCATTTGTTTGTCGTTCCACTAAGTGCAGATCTGCACCCATTTGATAAATGTGTCAGAAACTTTTTGTGGTGACATTTTTCACAGAAATGGGGTGTTTAATTGTTACTTTATTGCGCATCACTTAAAAGACGAACACTTGGAATGAAGGACGTGCAATAAGGTAACAATGAATAGATACCAACTCGACCAAGCAAGTTCCCTTATAAGGGTTGTTTAAATTTATTTTAAAGGCTTTATTGCCTGCTCTGAGCATGTATGGAATAATAGGCATGGGGGCCTCTGAGATCAATACCGATTCAGCATCTTACAACATCGCGACCGCAGCTGAACCTGAGCCCACGTGTTAATCATCATGGTCAGCCTGTACATTCCAGCACGCAGCTCGGCCGGTGCGCGTTGTCTTTGTGGTCATCGCCTGCTAACACAAGAGCACGTGCGGCCGGTTAATTAGGTATTTGACTGGATGGTATACTTGGCAAGTTAGGCCAGGACATGCTATGACGAAACTAAATACGCCATGTCTTGGTAAGGCCAAAGTAATTATGCACATCTTAAGGAGACCTTGCTACTAAAGCCATTTAAAGCTATAATCGGGCGAACTAAAGCATGCTAGTTCATAAGCTAACTAACTTATGCTAATTACGTGACGTTATTCATAAATATGCTAAGTAAAACTGTGGTAATTGGCCCTTACTAATTTGACAATTAGTATACTGCTAATCAGGGTTATGTTTATTAGCTCCATACTAAACATGTCCTTGCTAATTGCGCCCAAAATAATTGCCTCTTAATTGAAACTTTATCAATGAAGACAAGAAAGCTCAGTTTAATGGTCGTTAAAGAGTCCCTGAATTGGTTTTTCACATTCCGTTTTTCATTAGACCATTACTGGAGCGAATCATTGGCACCAGAGTTCAATAAAAACGCTCATTATTAACGGAGCTACGAGTACTAGAAGAGTACCCTCCTCCTCCACTCCGCCTTTCACCCTCAATTGTCGGCAACTCTTCCTTCAAACGCTGGGGGCTAAGCTACGTCATCATGGCACCTGCGTCACGCTGTGGCGTGAGACCGCATACGCGTAAATCCCACCACCGATCCGAAACCAGTGGTCTGTGCTGAGCGTTCCACAGCCAATGAGATCAGCTGGAAATCGTGACGTCAGTGGGGCAGAGTGAGTCACTTGGCGTATGGGCGGTTGAAAATGCATTTCGCCCAGTCACTGTGATCTGCAGCCATCTGGAGCGATTAGCAGCTTTAAAGCGTTTTAATAAACTACAAATTTTACGCAGAGAGCTCAAATTGGTCTCTAAATTATCCTTGCGACTTGGTCTACCAGCCCAATTTGTTTGTGAAAATGCGTCAAAATCATTTCAGTGTCCTTTTAGCCTCAGCCAATTACTACAATCAAAATTTTAACAGGGTTGTCATGGTCATCACTTCGTAGCCGACCACGCACATGAGTAGACGACCAACGTAAATGCTGCAAGAAACTACATTATCGCAAGCTCCTTTATGGCTCCAGCCTTGCACAAGTAGTGTAAGCTCACCAAACTATTTTACAGCCCCGCCGCGGTGGTCTAGTGGCTAAGGTACTCGGCTGCTGACCCGCAGGGCGCGGGTTCAAATCCCGGCTGCGGCGGCTGCATTTCCGATGGAGGCGGAAATGTTGTAGGCCCGTGTACTCAGATTTGGGTGCACGTTAAAGAACCCCAGGTGGTCTAAATTTCCGGAGCCCTCCACTACGGCGTCTTTCATAATCATATAGTGGTTTTGGGACGTTAAACCCCACATATCAATCAATCAAACTATTTTACATGTAAAGAAGCTGACGCTTATCATTCACCGCACAAAACGCTTCACAGTCACACCAGCACCACCAGAGCCATGAGTTGAACTGGGGCTTTCTCAATTTGTATATATATCCGAGTTCACGTGTCAATAAGTTTGATTGACAGATGCCCGCGGCGAAGATCGGGTACGCCCACCACGTTTGCTCTGGCCGAGGAGCAGTACTCACGTCGAGCGGCACGATCATTTTATCAGCTTTATCGCGCAGACTATGAACACGCACACGCAGAAGTAAAAGTCATATCACCACGCGGCTACGATGTCTCGCATTCAATTTCACCGTGCTCATGACGTATCCAATCCCAGCCACGTTGCCGCCATGATGCGAGCATCCCTAGTGACCATCTGTCCTTTATTTATCTGAATTATTTGAAGAGAAACGAGCAGCACGAAAGTGCTCCTACGGATCCTTGCTGCCTTCGAGTGTGGAAATTTACATGAGGCAGGTGGAACGAAAGAACCTGTCTGATAGAGTACATACGCCCACAAACGCGCCTGTGGGAAGCGCGTGTTGAGTTGACAAAAAGATAGCGCAATATTCACGCTAACGTCGCTGCACAGTTAAAATGTTCCCACGCGGTGTTTCTTTGATAACCACCGCCATTTTCCCACATGCGTTTTCAATGCCACGCACATTTCTGTAGCCACTTTTATCAACGCTGCTATCAGGCTCTCCGCACTGTCTTCATGCCATGGCTGCTGCAGAAGGAGCTCGGTTCGAACTCGTCTGCCAGAGAAGCTCGGGCCATCCTACATGGCACTCCTGATATGCAGCGCCTGTACTTCCGAGGATGGCAGCCCTGCGGTTAATGCTGCGTAGACCAACTTAACTGAATGACACCTAAAGGGGCCCTGCAACACTTTTTGAGCATTGTCAGAAAACACTGCCGATCGGTAGTAGAGGTCCCCTAGAACACGCGAAATATTGGAGCACAGCATGCAGCCTAAAATTCACAATAGATTATGAAGGACAGCTAAAATTACTTTCTCTTCTTTCGACAAATGAAGGAATTTACTCAAAAAATACTCGTATAGAGCCTTCTATCAGCGATTGGCTTATTTGAACATGGTGCGTTCGGTCGTTACGGGGATCACTGAGTGAGGCCATGACTTTTCCACGCATGCTTGTGCGATCACACAGGAACGGCCACGTATTCGACGAAAAAAAAGAAAGAAGTGCTGAAGTTCACGAGGCTCGCGTGACGTATTTTTTTCTTTTTTTTTTTGCCCCTGCCATCCCTCCCTGCTTAGCTTACAGCGCTTTCGTCGGGATGAGAAAAAGGAGAATGCGATTGCAGCGTACGACATATCTTTTTAATTCCGCTCGTACTAGACGGATTCATAAAATTTTCCCGGTGTTGAATTTGTGAGGCAATATGCTGTTTTAGTGCCTCTATTCCATGGCTACTTGAAAAAGTGTTTCAGGGCCCCTTTAAGCATACAACTGACGTGAACTCGATGTTATGCCTTTGTCATAAAACATAGATAGCAAACAACGTTTCACCAACATTACGCTTCTATAGGGTCCCTTGCCAAAGCAGTTTCGAGGCCTTGCTTGGTATTGTGGTAGAGTACTCAGCTGACAAGCAGAATGCTTGGGTTCGATTCCTGCTTGCCTGGGGCTTTGACATTTATTCTTTGCATTCGTCTAGTCAATGCTGCTGTTGTCAGTTTTTTTTAAGGCTCTCACACCTAAATAACCGATGTCTGTTCTCGCCATTTCTGACTAGATATAAACTGTTAATCACCTGTGAGTCATAACCGCATTCTGCGCCCCGTGGCATACAAAAATGTGCTACACGAATCTTGAGAAAAGTGGTTCATGACGCACACGACACAATTTTCACATTTTTCCTATCCACACACACCCGACGTCTTCGTCGAACCCTTTTACTTTCCCATACTAATTTTGGCCGACCCCAAGTTAAAGAGCCGATCATGAGAGCACTCGTACGTAGGTGGCTTGGTAGCAAGATACGTATATAAAAAGTCTCAAAATGCCTCCAGTGGGCCAAGAAATGATTCGCATTGATTACTGCAACAAGATTGTCGTGCTCCATATTTACAGTCTTTGTCTAAAGAAGATGAAGAATTGCGTATGAGCAAGTATGGCCATATTTTTTTACAATGCGTAGTTGATGTCCTTGGTGAAATGGGCTTGAAAAGAAAGAAATAAAAAAGGAAAGAAAGAAAGAAAGCAAGGAAGAAAAAAATAAAAACTATCTTTCCTCCAGTTTTGTAAACTAGGCATAAATGAAATGAAAAGTTGCTCTGAAACCGCCACAGGTGATTGTCAAGAGAGATGATATTTTCTTATAGAAAAAGTTTAAAGGTAGGGTACTTGGTCTGTATATTATAAATAGAGCTCCGTGTTTCCGGGTAAATCCGAAGAAGTACGATAAACACTCGCCGGTAAAATGTTTAGTGATTCGGGTTTATCTGACAAACGTTGTTGGAGTACTGAGAAATGAAGCAATAGATTCTTCAAGTTTAATCAAGAAGATGAAAAGGACAAAGAGAAAGTGTTGAGGAAAAGCTTGACTGTAAGTCCTGCCCCCAAAAAGTACACTTTGGCTATTATACAGCAGTGTACATAAACAATCCGATTGAGTGAGTAAAAGAATAGCAAATGATAAACAAAGTGATTGAATGAAGAAGCAATATTAACCGCAAGAATTCAACGCAATTTTACTGGACTAATTATTGATAAGAATACAGTGAAACAATTCATAAGTCAATATAAACATGAATGTCACAGTTTCGCCGCAATGGCGAAGCAATGAATGTGATAGCAACAACTTGAAATCTAACGCTGAGAATGGCTAGCAGATCGCAACGTGCAACGCGCTTCTCACGCACAAATGGCGCATGAAAACAACATACACAATACGAAAGCGAACAAACAACATTCACCGCTCGACACTTAACAAAAACGGCGCAGGAAACGTTTACACAAGTACAGATGAGTGCAAATAACAAGTGTCCTTGTTTATATACTTCGCTTTGTATGAAAAGCCCACTCTTTTTGCAAACCGGGCCTTAGCAGTGAGCGAAGTTACCTTTTTTGGTCCCGGCAAATAACGCAATCATTCTGGTGAAATCTGAAGGCACACGATTCACCCCTCCCAGGCATAAGCCGCCCGTGCCCACAAGCATCTACTTACCCCCCCCCCCCCTCATTCGCAGGGCAAAGTACTCGTGGGAAATAAGCGCGCGTCGGCACATCGTGAGGAGCTGGGCGCCGAGCGTGGGTGGCTTTTTTAACGCAATAGCATTAAAGAGCCTAATTGTTTCGATGAATTTCCCGTGTCGGTGTCAGCGTCGGTGTCGGTGGTGGCGGCTACGTCGGCATCGGCATCATTGGTTGTGATTATTGAAATCGTCTCATGCGTGCTGGCAAAATTGACAACGATAAAATAGTGATAAAAAAACCAAGGAGCGGAGTGGGGATGTAACACGGGTCGTTTGCGTAGCGTGCGCATGGTCTACCACACGGCCAGGCCTCTGATTAAGAAATCAATGAAAATAACTTCATACGCTTGGAAACGCCGTGAAAGCAGCGTTAATGCTTCACAAACACAGGCGCCTGGTATATATGTTTCACAATGCAGCATGAAACATTGTAATAAAAATCCGTGGTCAAGCGTCCATTGCCAACAGGCGTCAGAATATGTGATTATCAGCATGGCTCCGTGATCTAAAGCCGAGACCCCTCTACAAAAGGCGCACACGCTACTGCCACTATTTTCTTAGGCCACGCCGTGGGTGTATAGAAAACTCTAAAAAAGTTTCATGTGCACTAAGTGTGTGAAGTATGCACTACGAACAGCCTGTTGATATTGCGATCAACTTCTAAAGACGAAACTTTAGGGTCCCCTATATATATATATATATATATATATATATATATATATATATATATATATATATATATATATATATATATATATTTACGAATGGATAAACGGCGGTGATGGCATAAAACCAGCCGAGACTGTCCATATAAATGCTATCGCAATAAAATTTCGAATAGTTGGGGATTTACGAGAAATAAACATCGATAAACACTGAATTTCAAGAAAAATAGACTGAGAAAACATGGAACTTTAATTATGCTATAGCAAGCAGCCTAGCCTTGGTGGTCTAGTGGCTAAGATACTCGGTTGGTTACCCGCAGGTCACGGGATCGAATCTTGGCAGCAGCGGCTGCGTTCTCCATGGAGGCAAAAATGCTGTAGGCCCGTGTGCTGAAATTTTGGCGAACGGTAAACAACACAAGGTGGTCTCAATTTCCGAAGCCTTCCACTAAGGCGTTTCTCATAACTATATGGTAATTTTGGGACGATAAACCCCACATATAAATCAACTACGATATAGCATGATGCCCTGTAAAAAATACAAAGAGAAAATTTAATTGTATTGATTTATTTGACAATAACTCGAAGTGAGTGTAAGGCGTCGTATTCGGAAGATACCGATTACCGTGAAATTTTGGAATTCTGTCACATTTTTCGCATGCGCTTGTTAGCTGTTCTTTGAATCATATGGGATAATTTATTTTCTTGCTTCTCCCAAAGAATATAAATATCATAAAACACAAAATGCTGCACTGAGTTCTTCTGCCCTTGATGTCGGGCAAGGCAGCTAAAATGCGCATTGATATGCAGCCTGAAAAATTGAAGTCACCGTAGAGAAATGTGTTTGAAAAGAGCCCTTTCTTGGTTTGAGTAGAACCAGGAAAAATAAGTCATATCGAGTGCAATGCTGTTTAGTATTGATAACGTAAAAAAATGTCGCTTACGGATTATTCCGTCGACTGCAAGTTCAACTTACGGGGCTGCGAGCCGTAATGAATGGTAAGAAATATCTTATCTCTAATATACTTGTTATTGTAGCACATTTTCGCGCTCCGTGAGCACTGTATTGATGTAAGCCGCTTGCAGTGACGTAAGTTGTCGCGTTCTTAATTGGTGCAATACCTATAGTTTTTCTGCTGCACCAACGCGAAGAAAACGTCCCGACAATCTTCAAGTGCCTTCACGACTGGAAACTGGAGAGGGAGGGAAGCTTACGTGCCTCAGCCTTAACTAAAGAGTTCGAGGCTGCTCGCGGGACACTCCTAAGCATATATTTGGGGTGAGAAATTGTGGAGTACCTTGACTAATACGCTAGAGCGCGCCTTCTAGCGTATTAGCCGGCGCTCCACATGTTTGACTGTCGGTGGTCCATGGAAACGCCACGTGGAAGCAGCCCCGCTCTTGTCTGTGAATGCTTTCGAACAGAGGGCTACTTTTACGGTCGAAATAACAATCGTGGGCAAAAATAAAACGCAGAATCGTTCGCAGCTGCTACTTTTTCACAGAATATGCATGCACCGTGAACGCGCATATGAAGCGCGCTCGCTGCGATGAGATATGCCCTAGCAGGCTTAATGCGTGAAAGGCTGCAGGCAATCCCTGAAGACGAACTATGTAACGTACTCTCTTTCATTGGTCTGTCCGTATATATACATCGGGCACCTTAATTAGGCGACAGCGCAGCCACCACCAGGACACACGAGGAATCATGGTTCCGTGGCCGTTATTGAAGCTTTTGGAAATTAATTTCTGGAGAAATTTTCGAAAAGTATGTCTACAACGGCTTGTGCCCACCGTCAAGAAAATGTTGTTGGTAAGTTATTGTTTCTCAATTATTATCATCAAATTGTTCAGGCTCACACTCTTCGTTTATTGGTATCCTTAGCAATCAATTTCTCGGCGTTTTTGTTTTCTTTTGTTTTGTTTTGCTCATTTTGGAGGCACGACGAACATTTACGTACACTGCGTTTTCTTATTTCAACATAATGCCTACCATTTTTTGTCCATTCCAGAGAACTTGCTAGTGTCTATGCCTTCAAGACGTGCACAGAGTAAAGCGTAAGGTTACGCGACCGCGTTGTTAGAAGGAGAATCACTCTATGTCGTGACCGCCGCATAAAATTTTAATGCGCAAGATTTTTTTTTTGTAAGTTCTCCAGCAATTTTGGTGGCGAAATTGCGTGTATGATTCAAAAGGCATGCAACTTTTCTGACAATACTGCTCCGTATAAAATGAACAAGGTTTGAAAGGGCCAACTTAAATTTGATAGTGAGAGTTAATCATTCTACTTTTTGGATTAATCTAGAGGTAGGCAAAATGTATGCAATCTTGAGGCAGCAAAGCGTCATTAGCCGGCGAGCGTGTGTCATGAGTAATAATAAAACTAATAATTGTCATGTGTCCTGTCATGTGCAAAGTCTAGTCATGTATATTAATATATTATTAATTGTTAGGGTTAAACGTCCCAAGGCCACCCTAAGGTTATGAGAGGCGCCGTAATGAAGGGCTCCAGAAATTTCGACCCCTTCGCCTTCTTCAACGTGCACCCAAATCTCAAACATGTTTCGAGATCATTCCCCCCGCCTCTCTCTCTCTCTCTCTCTCTCTCTCTCTCTCTCTCTCTCTCTCTATATATATATATATATATATATATATATATATATATATATATATATATATATATATATATATATATATATATATATATATATATATATATATATATATATATATATATATATACAGTGCATGTGTTTATACCACCATTGGCGGCTGGCGTCAACGATTTCCTTTATGGTCTTGCATAAACAGCTCATCAATTTTACTGGCGGAAAAGTGTGCGTGTTCTAAACAGAGAATAGAGGCTAAAATGCCTTTAGGAGATAGTCCTGTACTTTTACACCACCAAATACATGTAAATACATATGAAGGAACGCTTCCATTAATCTATGCAGGCGACAATTGTGCCATGTAGCGAGATATTCAGACACCGGTTCTCATTGCGACGTTCTGGCTCCGCTAAGGCGAGCCACAACGCCAGTGAGTTTGTCCGAAAATTCTTTGGGCCGATCCTGGACATCATGAAATACCGATTCAACCCGAGGCTGTAATGAAGCGGGCCCACTAAAGTATCACACCGCGCTGACCCACCGCCCGGTATTGACCCATTCTCAATTCGTGTATAGAATGTGCATGTGAAGCCGTGTGTTTGCGCTTAATAGCATCAGGCAGGTCTGGATCAATAAGAACATTATTAACTATCCCCATGCGCAGACCCTTACAAACACGTGCATGAAGAAATACAATGGAGGAGAAAGAAACGATATGCTCACAAAAATGGAACGGTCATACCTGTATGAGACAAAAAGGGGGGATATTGTACGTATAATACGAAATACAAGACTACGTGAGGGAGTCAGTCGTTAGTATAGCATGCGTGACGATGACGCTTCCCGCAGCAAGCGTACAGTGCAGCCTCAGAAGCAAGTCGAGTGACCGTAAAGCTTGAATATTCCATCCCATTTCAGGGATGTTCAGTTTACTTCTTTAGACAGATGATAATACAAGAGTTGTTGATGTTTATGGTGCTAAAACCACCATATGACTATGAGAGACGCTTCAGTGGAAGGCTCCGGAAATTTAGATCACCTAAGGGTTTGAACCTGCATCTAAATCTAAGCCCACAGGCCTCAGGCATTTTGGCCTCCATCAAAAATTGCAACCGCCGTGGCCGGGATTTCATCCCAAGCGCTGCATGTCAGCAGCCGAGTGTATTCACCACCGCGCCGGATCCCTTTAAATGGACGCGAGGGGGGAAGAATCGGGGAACACGACTACGATTAACCTAGTTCGGATTATTTTACTTAAACCGACGCTGCACTGTAACCTAAGCGAAGTTCTCGTCCTTAGACGTTATAAGTTAGGCTTGGTGATCAGAACAGCGTATATGTCACGTGTGCCTCCGCATATAGGAAGCAGCAGGGTTTTGTTATGATTACCCGGAACGATTGCAGACACGGCGGAAGCGGGAGACGGGAAGTGTCGACATCTGTTATACTTTTTGAATTTTTGTGTCCTCTTATTGAAAAGTAGAACGAAATTTGCACCTTCGTTCCTCTTCAGGCTGAGCAAATATATGGGTGGAAGAACCTCAGTCAGGCAGAGATAATCTGCCTTAAGTCCCTTCAATCTAAGCAATCTTTGTTTTTGTCTGAATAGACAATGAATGAATGAATGAATGAATGAATGAATGAATGAATGAATGAGTGAATGAATGAATGAATGAATGAATGAATGAATGAATGAATGATTGAATGAATAAGTGAGCACCCGGCTGAGCCGTGCTCTACCAAAAGGAGTCCCGGCCTTGGCACGTTCTCTGGACGATGCCGCGGCGCGTCGTTAGCGTGCGGCGCCCATCAGCGCGCCGGCAACCCCGGCCCAGAAGAAAAGAGCCGGATGCTCCCGAGCAGGGGAAAACCCGCGGCCACTTTGGCGCATGCATTATACATAGGCCACATCTCCACACCGGGCAAGCGTGCTCTTGGCTTTCGTGCCCCTCGCTGTATATTCGACCAAGGTGGCCATTACGCCAGGAACCCTGCACCGCCGACTTACGAACGCGTCCCAGAGTCTGCGCTGCGGGGCCAAACTATAAGGGCCATATTTAGACGCCACCTCCCGATTCCGCGAGCAGAGCACGGGAGCCATGCGTTGGCGATGCAATGGCTGTAGCATGCCGACGTTTCGGGTCTTTTTACTCGGCGCCTCTAGAAACATTGGACGCATCGAAAGAACTACCGCGCATGCGATGATGCTCATAAATCCATGTGCACGTCTAAACAACAATGGACCCACAGGAAAGTTTACTACCAGCTGTGGTCAGATATATGCACGTTCGAGTAGCAGGCTCAGAGATAGGGCCCGCTGATACGGTCATCCACTCAGAAATACTCGTTTTTGTGAGCTATTAATATTATTATTATTATTATTATTATTATTATTATTATTATTATTATTATTATTATTATTATTATTATTATTATTATTATTATTATTATTATTATTATTATTATTATTATTATTATTATTATTAATCTTCAGGTTTTTTCGTGCTTTCTCCAGACACCTATATAAACGGGACCACAGTTCATATGCTGAATTATTAGAAAAAAAACTCTTCGGACAGGCCGGCTGAATATTGGAAGTGTGTACACAAACCGTTTGGCAAAAAGGGGGAGTCCTTCGGGCTACTGGAACTGGACTTGCCCGGCGCCAAAGTGCACGCTTATTATGAATCTTATTGCCCACATTCTTCATCCGTTTATAAGACCGCAGACAATATAGGACCCATATAGAACAACAGCACAAGGCAGTTAGCCCATGTAAGGGTCTGTCGCTGGATAAAAAGTTAATCTGCTCGTGCATTAGGTGCTTAAAACCATCCTTATCGTGCGGCCCAGATGACATCTCTTCCGCCCCAGTACTAACTTCAATATTTAACAACCGCCTCATCCCTTCATTTCCAGCATGTGGAAAACTGCCCGTGTTTTTTCAGTACCTAACTTGGGCTTCAAAAGTGATGTTTGTAATTATAACCAATTTCTCTACCGCGTGCACCATCAAAGATCTTTGAGCTGGCTCCTCCCAACATTCTGTATTTTAACGTGAAAAATTCATTGATTGCTAACGAACACAAACAACCAAAAATCTTGCTAGTTTCATGACGCAGACATCCCCATTTATTTCTCAGAGAGGACAGGTTGACGCATTCTACTGCGACCTAAACAGGATTTTTGATGTAGTCAGCCTGCAATCACTGATTCCGGTTAAACTTCGATGTTCATTTGTCTGTTGTGAATCTGCTGTATAGCTATCTGGCTTATAGTCATGTTGCCGTTGTATTGGAGCACGAAGAACCCCGTGCTCTGATTGCGCGAGAACCTGTGCCGCCTTTGCCAGACTTGCCGTTCGCCCATTTTCCGTCGCGACCTCGTTGCGACTCCTCTGTTCGAATAAACATCATCGCATTTGGTGGAGGCTGCTGAGATCCCTAAGCAGACCTGGAGCTCCGCTCTCGCAAGTTGGCCGAAAGACCACCGTACAACATGACTGACGCAGTCGCCAACCAGCCCATCCCAGCACAGCCAGCACCATCGGCTGCCCCGTTGACCTGCCCCGTTGACCTGCCCCGGTGCTACACGTCAGCGGGACCCACCAATCTTCAGCGGCAGTGGTGAGAAAGACGTCGAAGACTGGCTCTCCTTGTACGAACGCGTAAGTGCCAGCAACAAATGGGACAACGACTCTAAGCTTGCCTATGTTATCTTTTACTTGGCTGACGTCGCCAAGCTATGGTTCACCAACCGCGAAACCGCCATCGCCAGCTGGTCCACCTTTAAGACCCTCGTGACCGAAGCGTTCGGCCGACCAGAGGTTCGCAAGCTCCACGCTGACCAGCGTTGGCGCCACCGAGCCCAGCAGCCTGGCGAGACCTTTACTAGCTATATTGAGGATGTGCTCGACCTCTGCAGGCGTGTTAACTCATCCATGCCTGAACAAGAGAAAATTCGACATATTCTCAAGGGCATCGAAGATGGCGCATTCCAGATGTTGCTGGCGAAAAGCCCGACCACGGTGGCAGTCCTCGTAAGCCTGTGCCAGAGCTTCGAAGAATTGCGTCGTCAGCGTTCCATCGCCCGACAGAGTGTCCCATCACCAGATTCGATCTCGGCCGTCGCACTCGCAAATGGCAACGTTCACCAAGGAACTCTGTCGAACCAGATTAAAGACTTCATCAGGGAGGAAGTCGCCCGACAGCTCTCCCTGATGCCGCATAACGACGCGCCCACGACAAGCCTCCCTTCGAATATGCAGCAGGCCATACGCACTGAAATTTGCAATGCCCTCCCTACAGTTCCGGCCTCTTACCCATGCACTTCGGTGCCATCTGATCTCTCAACTGCTGGCTGCGCACCAACTGCGCTGCCTTCACCTCTCAGCTACGCAGCTGTGGTCGCGCGGCCCCCACCGCATCCAGTCGCCTTATCGGCTCCACCTCCTCCGGCCTCGCCTCCAGTTTACAGGCCCCCACCTCGCTTTTTCCGTCCATCTAATGAGGGGCGCACCCGAGACAATCGTCCCATCTGCTTCGCGTGTGGCATCTCTGGCCACATTGCACGCTTCTGCCGCCGCCGTCCCACACCTGCGCACGCATACTTCGGAGCTCCTACCTACGCACCGCAGCAGACCACCACGTCTGCATATGAACAGAGGCACTCCGACTCGGATCACCACCCATCGACTGCTCGTTTCCCATCACCTCGTCGCCGATCGCCATCGCCTATGCGTCGTCGACCACCTCCTGAGGAGGGAAACTAATCAGTGCAGTTCTGGAGGCAAGAACTGCACCTTGTGCGCAATTCCCAAGGCCTACATTTTCACCTCAAAATGTTGTTGATGTCGATGTTGAGGGAGTCGCCACATTAGCGTTAATTGATACCGGGGCCGCCGTTTCTGTGATGAACGCAAAATTTTGTAGGAAACTGAAGAAAGTGACCACATCTCTCAGTGGCTTGGTGCTGACCACGGCTAGCGCGCAACGCATTCATCCCTCGGCTGTGTGTACGGCGCGCGTCGTCATCCGAGACGTTTTGTACGTCGTACAGTTTTTTGTTCTACCATCTTGCTCTCATGACCTTATCCTGGGTTGGGATTTCTTATCACGTCATGAAGCTATCATCGATTGTTCCCGTGCCGAAGTGTCCCTTGTGCCAACATGTGAATTTCCACCACCCGACCGCTCTCCTCTGCTCTGCAAACTCATCGCTGATGACATCACCTTGCCTCCTGAAGCTTCGGTCCCAATTAGCCTTTCATGTGTGGCGCAACCTGACGGCACGGTGGTGTTTACGCCATCTCCAGTTTTTACTGAACGCAAGGGCATCGTTCTCCTATTTGCTGTTCTTACAATTGCGTCTGGTTTAACCGTAATGCTGGTTACCAACCACTGCAACTACCCCATTGGCTTACTTCGTGGTGAAACGTTAAGATATGTGCAACCTGTCGACCATATCGATGATATTATTCTTCCCGACGAAACGCCATGTCACATTGCTGCAATCACTCATGCGTCTGAGCCATCAAGTTCGTCAGCCTTCGACAATGTTATTGACGCAGACCTTCCCCTCTCGCATCGCCGCCAACTTGTTGCTCTCCTTAACAAGTTTTGTTCTTCTTTCGACTTTCAAGAACCTGCTTTGGGCCGCACCACGACTATCACTCATACTATTGACACCGGCTCACATTCGCCTCTGCGACAGCGTCCTTACCGCGTTTCCGCCGAAGAGCGCCGCGTCATTACGGAGCAAGTAGATGACATGCTTAAACGTGGAGTCATACAGCCTTCTCAAAGCGCTTGGTCATCACCTGTGGTTCTGGTCAAGAAAAAAGAAGGCACCGTACGATTTTGCTTGGACTATCGCCGCTTAAACAATATTACGAAAAAAGATGTTTACCCGCTACCACGAATAGACGATGCTCTTGACTGTTTACAAAGCGCCGAGTGCTTTACATCTTTGGATCTGCGTTGTGGGTATTGGCAGGTGCCAATGGCTGATTGTGATCACCCTAAAACAGCCTTTGTAACGCCGGATGGCCTATATGAGTTCAAAGTGATGCCATTTGGGCTCTGCAACGCGCCTGCCACATTTTAGCGCATGATCGACACCATCTTGCGTACCCACAAGTGGAAAACCTGCTTGTGTTACCTGGACGACATCGTAGTCTTTTCATCTGATTTCCCGACACATCTTGCTCGCCTCCACGAGATTCTGACGTGTCTAACTTCTGCAGGCCTACAACTTAACTCCAAGAAGTGCCACTTCGCAGCACGAAACTAACCATCTTGGGACATGTCATCACAAGAGACGGTGTTCTTCCGGATCCCGATAAGCTTCGAGCTGTCGCTGACTTTCCGTTGCCCACATCACTGAAAGCCCTAAGAAGTTTCGTCGGTCTCTGCTCCTACTTTCGTCGTTTCGTGCGCAACTTCGCGTCCATCATTGCACCTCTCACGAGTGTGCTTTCCAACAGCAAAGGCATATCTGCATGGTCACCTGCATGTGACGACGCATTTCGCCAGTTGCGCCGCCTGCTGACCTCACCACCTATTGTTCGTCACTTCGACCCTGCCGCTGCCACAGAAATTCACACCGATGCAAGTGGCATCGGTCTTGGTGCAGTTTTGGCACAACGGAAAGGCACCCAAGCTGAATACGTAGTCGCCTATGCAAGTCGCGCTCTCAAGAAGGCTGAATTGAATTACTCCGTGACAGAGAAGGAGTGTTTGGCCATAATCTGGGCATTGAAGAAGTTTCGCCCGTACCTTTACGGCCGTCCTTTCGACGTGGTCACAGACCACCATACTCTATGTTGGCTGTACACCTTGAAAGACCCGTCCGGACGCCTGGGGCGTTGGGCACTTCGATTGCAAGAATACGACATCTGTGTCGTATATCGTTCCGGCCGCAAGCATGCGGATGCCGATGCACTTTCGCGATCGCCATTAACACCAGATGTGGCTTCTCTGTCACCCCTTTTTGCCACCTTGTCACCAATCGACACCACTGACATGCTTTCGGAGCAGCGTAAAGATACATACCTTGCATTGTTACTCGACTACCTTACCGATCCGTCTGCTGACCCTTCCACGAGAGCGCTACGCCGGCAAGCAGCCCACTTTTCCGTGCGAGACAACATTCTGTACCGCCGCAACTATATGCCTGGTGGTCGGAAGTGGCTCCTTGCTGTCCCAACTCATACGCGCTCTGACATCTGCATGAATTTCCATGCAGATCCCCAAAGTGCTCACGCAGGTGTCCTGAAAACCTACGAAAGGCTGCGCCAACGATATTACTGGCGAGGAATGTATCGCTTTGTGCAGAAATACGTTCAGTCTTGCACCACTTGCCAACAGAACAAGACACCTCCGCGGCACCTTACTGGCATGTTACAGCCGCTCCCATGCCCGGCTCGCCCCTTCGACCGCGTGGGTATCGACCTCTATGGCCCCCTCCCATATAGTCGCTCTGGAAACCGGTGGATTATTGTCGGCGTCGATCATCTGACACGCTACGCTGAGACTGCAGCACTACCGGCAGCGACCGCCCACGAAGTTGCACTCTTCATTCTGCGCAGCATCATTCTCCGCCATGGGGCTCCACGCGAATTATTCAGTGATAGGGGTCGAGTGTTCCTGTCGGAGGTCATACAAGCTATTCTCGCTCAATGCAACATCATACACCGGAAAGCTACCGCATACCATCCACAGACGAATGGTCTCACTGAACGGTTCAACCGCACACTTGGTGACATGCTGAGAATGTACACCTCCTCCGACCACACTAACTGGGACGCTGTATTACCATTTGTTACATTCGCTTATAACACCGCGACGCAAGCGACTACCAGTTTTTCCCCGTTCTTTCTGTTGTACGGCCGCGAACCATCCCACCCACTTGACACCATACTCCCGTACCGCCCTGATGCATCACAGCGCTTCCCCTTTCGGAAGTCGCCAGATACGCAGAAGACTGCCGTCAGTTGGCTCGGTCTATGACAAGTGAGGCTCAAGGTCTACAAAAGACCCGACATGGCGACGTTCATCATATGGCGCCTACGTTTCGTACTGGCTCTCTTGTGTGGCTTTGGGTGCCCCCGCACGTTCCTGGCCTTTCTTCTAAGCTTCTGACCCGGTACCATGGTCCATACCGTGTCATTGACGCAACCTCGCCGGTGAATTACATCATCGAGCCCCTAACACAATCACCAGACTTGCGCCGTCGAGAACGTGAGACCGTGCACGTCGACCGTCTCAAGCCCTACTACGACCCCCTCATTGTGCCTACTCCTTGAGTCACCAGGATGGCTACTCTTCACCCCGGGGGTATTGTAGTGGAGCATACGCACTAACGCGTATGCGCCTTCAAAAGAGAACGAAGAACCCCGTGCTCTGATTGCGCGAGAACCTGTGCCGCCTTTGCTAGACTTGCCGTTCGCCCATTTTCCGTCGCGACCTCGTTGCGACTCCTCTGTTCGAATAAACATCATCGCACCGTAAATTACCAAACGTCTTCCTTGTACAAAGTGACTAGTGGGGCCCCTCAAGGGCCGGTATTAGGCCCACTCCTATTTTCAATTTACGGTAACAATTGTTTTGCAATTAGTCATTTTTGTTTTATTTTGTATACCCGATGGCATTAGGATATTTAAGAAAAGTACTTCAGTAAACGACTGTCTCTTTCTTCAGTCGGACGTGTTTTTTCTTCGAGTAGTTTAACAACAATAACCTTTCCGTGGATACCGGAAAGATTGAATTCAATAGCGTAAATCTCGCAAAAAACCATATCGTGCCATTCCTATAGTTTGTCAACACTGTGTCGTTATGTAAGGTGTATGAGATCAGAGATCTTCATGTTCTTTTTGATAGAATGTGGAACTTTTCCACCCACACTAAAAGTGTGGCTTAGCAAGGCCTTTGTTCGCTTGGCTGGGTTTGCCAAATTTACCGATAATTCTGTTTTCCTACAGCCTTCCACAAATTGTGCACCAGAATGTATCTTCCTCAACCTGAGTATGCATCTATCATCTGGAATGGCATTGCTAAATCTAGTAGTACCGCCATTTTTTGAGTTCAAAAAAATTTATAAGCATTACAACCATCGTTTTATTACAAATGACTATGGATCTTGTTCTAACACTGCTAGAATATTATTATTGCTATCACTTTAGTGCCGACGAAATCGCGCTGACCTGTTATTTCTTTACACCCTAGGTAGTTGACAGTATGATATCCTTCCCCTTACTTTTCAGATGTATTAATTTTTGAATTCCGCGCAAGTTAACAAGGAAAGAATCGACCGTTTCATGTATACCTGCCAACTTCTTCCAATATTCTACAATTCACAGAGTACTAATTCTCTATAATGTTAACTTTCTTGATCTTCATGTTTTTCATAGCTCACACTATCTGCCAATCGATGACACCATATGTTTTTCGTTATGCCATCACGTGTTCGCATAAACAATCTACATAATGAATAACGTCTCCTTTTCTAGCGCGTGTAACTCAATAACTCGGTGGGCACGTGCTCTCTTCTTGATTTATTGATTGATATGTGGGGTTTAACGTCCCAAAACCACCATATGATTATGAGAGACGCCGTAGTGGAGGGCTCCGGAAATTTCGACCACCTGGGGTTCTTTAGTGCTCTCTTCTTCATCTTCCTCATTTACTACGTCACTTCCCGAACATACGCAGCCGGTGCGTGCTCTACAATGGTGTCAATTTTGCCGGCATGGAACGCGATAATTTAGATGGGCGAAATAACAAGTAGAGAGAGAGAGAGTAAAAGGGATTCGAACTCGCGTACACCCATGATCAGAAAGCGAGTATCGTAAGGCACTGGGCTATCCAGGCCTTATATATATATATATATATATATATATATATATATATATATATATATATATATACATATATATATATATATATATATATATATATATATATATATATATATATATATATATATATATATATATATACGAGAACAAAGCAACGAAGTATAGAAGAGAAAAAAATTAAACTAATAGGGCGAAGAAAGAGAAAAAATTAACAGAAAGGAAGAAAGCCACAAATCTATCTACTTCCGTCAGAATGGCCACCACTAATACGAACCTGGCTCAATTTTTTTTTTCAACCGGAAAGAATGAGGGCGCCTTTACACTTCATTTCACATACCAGGTACGACGATGTGGATGCTAGCGACATCTTTTGCAAAAGATGCGTTCTCATTGAGGATTGTCTGAATGATACTATTTCCTGCAATATAACTTCTTATGTTTTTATTCTGAGTAATAAATGAAGCTACTTGTTCCCTCAGATGTAAAAAACCCTCTGTTATAGGATTGTTAATAAGTTGTAATAGATGCTTAGCGTCTCTTCGTGTTTGCTTTTTTTGCGTGTTTGATCAGCATCCCGCCTCGACGCATCACGCGCGCATTCGTACTCGGCTCGCACGAGCGTTAATAGCGACAAACTCCAAGTGCGAGACGTGCGTAACCGCACAACTGTTTGCATAGCTTTCATACATGCACCTAATATATGAAAGAGAGTATATAGTGTGCTACTAAAAGTGGCACTGTTGTTTATCATTTAAGCAGGCCTACATACGGTGGGTATTTTCTCGAGATAAATGGATTATAAATAAATGGCTAAACTTACTCGAATAAAAAAATACTTGTCGACATTTTAATACACTGGTGACATTATGTACTAGGTTTGCTTCACGCAATGTTGTTCCCAATCCGCTTTTTTTTTAATCTTTATGCTCGATAGTTGAGCCACACGGCATTGGTAAAAGTAACAAAAGCTGCTGCCATTATTTTCCCGCTCGTTTAAAAAACTAAGCGAATGGCGTCTGAGCTAGCTTCCAAATTGTACAATGCAGTTACACATGAGCCTGTCTATTAGAAACCAGTTTTCTGATGATTTCAGTTACGTTCTGTGTTGTTGCTGTATTAATTATGCTCCAAATAAAAAACTCACAAACGTTCTCTACTCGCGATAGCTCTCTGTATATTCATGCACCGTATGTGGAGAAATTCAGCGCTGGCAAGGTTTAGTAAGCATACACACAAAAAAAAATTGCATATGGGGAACTACTATGAAACAAACTCAAAACATGTAGTGTTTATAATTTAGCCATACCATCGCTGTTGCTGCTAACTCAATTTTTGCAGTCATAACCAGGCACATGTTTGTATTCAAGCAAGCAAAAACTGCTATACGAGCTTTGTGTGAGAAGTTACCAATATTAGCCTTCTTTAATGAGCACGTCAAAAAAATAAAATAGAATGGTTGTGTACGTCACCTTCTTGCGTAATGTAGTCATTACACATGCATTATTCCATCGCATATAAAGCAGACCCGAAGGAACTATGTTTCCTGACGTTCATGGCCAATTTTCTGCTGGGACGCCTGTTTCAGTATACATAATAAATAGATCTTGCTTGCGTAAAGCGTCCAACCGCAGCCAAACATATCTGGATCATGGAAGGAGAGCGCGAGCTATCCTTCTTGCACAAAGCACACAACTATAAAATAAAATCAGAGAAGCAGCACCCTCGAAATGAAAGCAATGTCTGGGTCAAGTGAGAACGCGTAGGTTAAAATTTTTTATGTTGAATAATGTGGCGCTATGCATATCTTGCTTGGCAAACGAGTATACGAGTATAAGCCGGAGCGTTGTATGATGAGCGCAACATGGCCGTGAGTAGTTGTTACATTCAATTTTTTGTTTATTTTCAGTGAGACTGCTGGTGACTTCACTTATGAATAACACCAACACGAGGTTCTTTTCGAGTGTACTTTTCATCTAACTCCACGCCAAGTAACCAATGAGAAAGCCATACATGCGTTATTAAAAGCCCTTTTTTTCTTTCGCTCTCTCATGTGTTTGTTTTCCTATCGCTCCTTCTCTCTTTTTAAATGAGGCAACGCTAAAACAATACAGTGAAACAACTATGCCACCTGAACACAATGAAGGTACAAGGTTAATGTACTGTAGTCAGCTGACTCCTGTTCCATCATTTATCGGTCATCTTTTCATCACCTCATTTCTAAATGAACAGTAGCGTCTAGAGGCAACTTTATAAAGGTCGATTACCAATTAGTGCGGCAAGACAAAAAATCGTTTTGCTGCGCTTAGCCCCACGTGGTTCAAGTCACTTAACGAAGGCGACAAAGTGGCCTCAGGGACGCGTTACATACGGAGGTTTGCAACACGACGCAGTGGTCTTGCGCCGCCGGCAGTGATGTGAGAGCGGGAACACAGAAATGACAAATGATATCGATGGAGATGTTTGCCTGGCTAATAACCTGGCATGTCGTTGCAAATGGTGACCGATAGTTATGATATATTTGGTAGTTATGATAAACACATATAAACTATGCAGCACTATAATCACAAACATACAAACAAAAAGATACTGCAGTTTTCTGAATAGGTAAATTGCTGTTTATGCTTTGCTACGAACCGAGAATATGTCGTAGCTCCAAGATCGAGTTGAGTTACATGTGTAGAGTGCTAACTTCAAATACAAGTAGTAAAAACAGCCGTACACAAGATACTGCAAGTCGTTAGAAGTTATGCACACAGAGTTCACCGGAACATTTGACTTTTGAATTTCACACTCTAAGCCGGTTGTAGTGAAAGCCTGTTAAATTTGGCTTCCTATGGACTCGTGCCATATAAAGGTATCATGATGCTACATTTGCAGGGGTCCGTACTGACGACTTGACTTGTGCCACACTACGCAAACGTGTCCCTGTAGATACTAAATGAATGCAGATAACTATTACGACGTCTTTTCTGTGGAACAGTATACGGAATATTATAGTCGGAATATCATGCGTAGTTCTGGCAGTTCAGCCAGCCTGGATGTGACCATCTCAAAGCTGTGTAAGGTACTACGAACGTTGTCATACAGTAGCAATGTAAAGCGTCTTTCAAAGGGTCCGGATGTTAGCGCTCGTTGTCAATTTCTGTCGTTATCTAGTGAAATTATTCCATTATCACTTTGTCATGCCAATGAGGCCAAGCACCGCATCGCATTACTCGTAGTAAAGTTGGTAAGCTTCGTTACACACACACCAATAATGTCCCTAAAAGTGTTACAGTGCACGTTTAAAGCATAGAGGTGTTCTATGTCGGCCTGCATTTTTTTCAGCTGTGTTACGAGGACAACTAATATGACTGTCCGTGCTACCTCATAATAGCTGATTTAGTTCCTATGTCACTTATAAGAGGTAAACTAGCACGCGTTGATGCGGTATAGAGCCAGCGTAACACATAATGGACATCCACAGCGTTCATTCAAAAGACCTAGTTAGCGTTCTTGACTCAGAATCACTGACTGCGGCGTGTTGGCTATAACACTAGGCTGCAGTAATCGCCTGATCCTACCGTCGTGCACGTCATAGTTTCCTTAAAAGCGAAAGCTTTACTTGTCAGGTCGAGCGAGTTGCGCTGTGTATCTCCGCGTGGCGTTAAAGCTAAGAACGGATACCCAGTGACAAGCCTCGTGAAATTTAGTTGTGGAATTGCTGTTGTACACGAGCCTGCAGCAAAGGCATCATTCAGCCCGTCTACATCTCCGAATACCTTTTCTCAGCGTCCGAGGGGAAAATGCAAGCAGTGCGCGCATCTGTTTGCAGAAGAGCATGAGAGTGCAAACATCCGTTAGTGGTTTAAAGGCCTCGTGTTTTTCGTATGCACTGTGGCTACGGCTACGGAAACGTATGAAACAATGGTAGTGAGTGCACGCAGTACAGAGCATTAGGATGGTTTGGTTGGAAAACTGTGCTTTGGTACGGGGGTAATCAAGTATAACCAAGTGAATTAGCTTTCGCTTGCATAACCATGCCAAGCCCAGCTAGGCTGTATATACATATATTTATGTTAGTTATTCAACAATACACGAGAATAGCAACACAATCGTAAAATTATGAAAAAGCTTGCAAAAAAACATACAAAAAACGAAAGTATTGCCCTAATATTTTAGCCCAGCCTGGTAGCCTTGGCTTGCTTTTGAAACCTGGCACTGACGGGATAATTGATTGATATGTGGAGTTTAACGTCCTAAAACCACCATATGATTATGAGAGACGCTGTAGTGGAGGGCTCCGGAAATTTTGACCACATACGCCTACAACATTTCTGCCTCCATCGGAAATGCAGCCGCCGCAGCTGGGATTCGATCCCGCGACCTGCGGGTCAGCACCCGAGTACTTTAGCCACTCGAACACCGCGGCAGGGCACTGACGGGATAATCGACCAAGAAGAAAGTTCGCAGGGAGTCTGGACATGTCCGCGAGATGATCTTTGATGATTCGCCGAGAGAAATGATCGGTTCGAGCTAATATATATCGCCCCAAAACGGAGTCAAGATTTGTTAACAGACACGCAATCACATATATGTCATGTGATGCATGCCTAATTTGGCTTTGTTCTTTTTTACTTGGAACAATATAATGATAATATCTTGAGTTTTACGCCACAAAACCAAGATATATGTTTATTAGAGTTGCTGTAGTAGATGGTTCCAGAAATCTTGATCATCTGGTGTTCTTTATTATGCACAAACATTGCACAGTACACAAACTCCTAGCATTTTGCCTCGAACTGACTTGGAAAGATTTGAGCGCTGCGCTTGTTCCTGTTAGTGCAACGAACTGCCCTTCTACGTGTTCATTGTTAACAATAACGTAAAGCTTGTTACGTGGTCACTAGCCATGACATTTGATTTGCGCGAAGCACCTCACCACTGGCACAGCTTGGATGGACAGGGGGTGAAAGAATTCATCTTCCTTTTTCTCCATCTCCCTCCGAAAGTTCAAACCGCGGTCCACCAGGGTCATTGTTTGCGTAGCAATACCTTGAGCACTCGCAGTGTAAGCCACTAGAGTGCAAGGGTAGAATGCGTGCCGTCACGGTATCTGCTGCAGAGGGGCGTCACAGTTGCACTCACTCCGACCTTCGCCATTCGGTACTATCAGTACTACACCACTAGACGAACGTTTAACGACTGTTTCACAGGCGTTTGGTCGCTGACTGCTCAGTCTTGCTATGATAGTATGCCGTTGGGCCGTCTGTGCACGCACTTCAGCGCAAGCGACAGGCTGAATTCAATCCTCCCGTAGATATAGTTGCAGTACTCGGTAGGCTGCAAAATTTAAAGCAAAAGCAATGTGCTTGCGGAAACACCGCATAAAAATGGAAAGATAATAATAATAATAATAGTAATAATAGTAATAATAATAATAATAATAATAATAATAATAATAATAATAATAATAATAATAATAATAATAATAATAATAATAATGACGATGATGATGATGACGACGATGATGATGATTGGGGTTTAACGTGCCCAAACCAAGAATGGGAGGACTTAAGACATTTGAACCATCTGGTTCTTTTGTGCACCGACATCGCACAGCACATAGGCTTCTCCCATTTTGCCTCCATTGAAATACGACCACCGTGGTCGGAATTAATCGCGCGACCTTCGGGGTAGCAGCCGAGCACCCTAACAGCTACACTAACGTGGTGGACAAAGGGTAGGTTAAGTTGGCACCTCATGGAAAAGCTCAAAATGCAAGCGTACCAATATCAAAGCTAATGCAGCCGTCGTACTCGAACACGGGTAACATAGATAGATATGTGGGGTTTAACGTCCCAAAACCACCATATGATTATGAGAGACGCCGTAGTGGAGGACTCCGGAAATTTTGACCACCTGGGGTTCTTTAACGTGCACCCAAATCTGAGCACACGGGCCTACAACATTTCCGCCTCCATCAGAAATGCAGCCGCCGCAGCTGGGATTCGAACCCGCGACCTGCGGGTCAGCAGCCGAGTACCATAGCCACTAGACCACCACGGCGGGGGAACACGGGTAACAAGGGAAAGCCTAAATTGAATGAAACTACGTGTGCACAGTCCTTCCAAAGGCTAGCCAAACAAACATAAATTTTGTTCGTGATAACTTGGCTTAGGACGGCCCGACCTCAGCCATTTTTTTTTTTAATTTTTCATCTGTACCCACACCAGTAGAGAAGGAACGCACGGATACAAAATTTAAAGTAGGAAAATAAGGCGATGCAAATTTTCGGTTTTGTATACAGTACGCTGGGGCGGCGCAACATAGTTTGGACAAAGAACTAACATATAAAGGAAGATAATAAAAAAGGAAAGAAAAACCTGGCTGATCTCTCTGTCGGGATTCGGTGTAACAGTGAAGTGAAACGTGTCTTCACAGAAGTAGTTCAGAGTTTATTGTGCGGTATTTCGTCACAAAAGGGAAGGAATGAATGCGATAGCAACAAATTGTAATGTCACGCGAAGAACGCCCGCTCATTGCCCGCTCGTTGCTCGCTCGTTCGCCCGCTCGTTGCGTGAAACCTTCAAGGCAACGTCGTAGCTTCCGGCTATCTTGACTGGCTTAAGTTTGAGGAAAGCCACACTGCGCACGATGCCAGTGTCATCTTGTCTAAACTGCGGCTTCGACTTTAGGTCTGGCTCGGGCTTCGACTTTCGTTGGCCTGTCGGTGGCAGTTTTCTCTTCAGATTTGCTCCGGCATCTTCAATGTTCTTGGTGTCATCTGGTTCTGTAACCTTCGGCTGCTTTGGATTACTATCATCGTTCGTGTTGGTCCGGAGCTGTTCGTTCTTTTTTTTTGCGTCTGCTTTCCGGCAATGTTTCCCAACTTTTCCGATTTCTCGCCTTCCGTTTCGTTGTCTTGGCTTGGCTGGCCTTCTTGCTTTTTGTCTTCTGCATCCTCGCCCTTCTCCTGCTTATTCTCATAAGTCGACTTTTTTTCCCAGGGCTGTCCCTTCGTCGTCTTCATTTTTATTTCCCTCTTCGCCGCCTATTCTTGATGTTTGTTCCGCCATTCTAGGTTTTTCATTCACTCTCTCCGCCTCACTGTCTCTTCTCGCAGCACCATGTTGGGAGTTAATCTGCTTTTCCCTGCTTTCAGCTTCAGCTGTGTCCTTGTCTAGCGGCTTTTATTCGCCTACAGCAGACGTCTTGGGTTTCGGTCCTTCGCGTTCCTTCGTTTTCTGTGTTTTGGCGGTTTCCTTCCCTCTCTTCGCCACACTGTCTTTTCTCGCAGCACTGGGTTGAAAGTTAGTCTGCTTTTCTTTGGCTTGGGCTTCCGCTACATCCTTGTCTTCGGGCTTTGCTTCACCCTTAGCTTCGGCTTCGCCCTTGTCTTTTGGCTTTCCTATTGCTCCAGCAGACATCTTGGGCTTCGGATCTCCGCCCGGTTTCGTTGTCAGTGCTTTACAGTCTCGAGTTCTCGGTGTGTGGCGGGTCTTGTTTGAACAGCGGGTCTGCGTGTCTTTCGGGGGCCGTAGCAGGCCCAACTTCTGGTTCCTGTAGACACTGGGCGTCCCCTGCTTCCGCCGTGGCACTTCTAGTTGAAGACAGACGATGGCCTTGGCGTGAACTCTCGAGCCATGGTTGACAAAGGGACGATGGAAACGTACCTCGAGATCCTCCCACGATGTGCTTTGGGAGCTCCTTGAATAACACCAGTCATTTGCAGCTCCAACCAGTCGGGCCGTGGCAGTTTCTAGCGTGTACGCAGCTGTCCATCCGTAAAGATTTGACGTTTGACGAATCCTTTCGAACCATTCACGCGCGCGCGCTGCAAGACCGTCTTTGGAGTCGTCGAAGGCGCGGATATTGTGACTTAGGTCGGTAATAACCTCGAACATTGACGCTGGTTGAAGTTGTGCTGCGTCGGTTAAAACCAGTCGTTCCAGCAGGGTCAACATCAGTCTCTCTTTTTCTTGAATAGCTTGCTGTGATTGTATCTTCATGGCCAAAATCTGTACCTCCTGCGCAAGGCGAAAATGCTGTAGGCCCATGTGCTCAGATTTGGGTGCATGCTAAAGAACCCCAGGTGGTAGAAACTTCCAGAGCCCACCACTATGGCGTCTGTCGTAATCATATGGTGGCTTTGGGACGTTAAACCCGACATATTATCAACTTCGCGCACAGCAGAAAACGCAAGCAAGTGCGGAACATTAAAACGCGTGAGGCGATGTGTCATTTTATACTACATTAACCAGTGTGTCTCTCCATGCAGCGCAACGACTGCACCGAGTAACAATAGCTAGAAAAAATATTTTTGTAATAATAAAAACTCTGATAAATTATTTGCTCATCACACGTATAATAATGTTAGGGGGAAATATGTAAGTTTAAAACATAGTGATTGCTTCTACTTTGAATCAAACAAGGTTTATCACTGTTAGTGTTTGTTCTCTCCATACATAGTCGTCCTTCAATCGCAGCTCTCATAACTCCTCATACTGATGTCAGTGGCAATAGCTCCTGAACCCCGCAGATCACGGGATCGAATCCCGACTGCGGCAGCTGCATTTCCGATGGAGACGAAAATGTTATAGGCCCATGTGCTCAGATTTCGGTGCACGTTAAAGAACCCCAGGTGGTCAAGATTTTCGGCGACCTCCACTACGGCGTCTTTCTTAATCATATGGCAGTTTTGGGACGTTAAACCCCACATATCATCAATCAATAGCTTTTGAACCACTTTTCGTCCGAACTTTTGTGACCAATTTGAATAGACCTTGGTTTATACTCTCACGAGCATACGGTTCGTGGCCGAGTCATCTCGATCCGCACACTTTAGAACGAGAAGTGGTAGGTTCGTCTCCCAGTGTCGGGGCTTTTTCTTTGTCATTTGTTAGTGTACATTTTACAAAGCCATGTCCGTCAAACGAAGTCATAAGAAAAGTGCACGTATTTTTTCTCTTCATAGCATGAAATACGTCAGTGGAGCCGTAGTGGACCCCGACATAAAACATTGTCGAGCTGAAAGAAGATGAAGGGCATACACTGTGCCTTCATTACCACATGAGACACACCATGGTACTAACGAAAGCAACTATGCTCTGTGCAATTTAAAAAAAGTGTTCCTTTCGTATTGCTCTGTGTGTATTGTTTTATGTATAATACTGTTTTCATTACTTCTTCTAAGCGGACTGATTTTCAATGAAAGTTGTTTCATTTTCGCCCAAATCTATACAGTTTACTACTATATATACTTGACACTTTTGAGAATAAAGGGCTGTTTGACGTCATTGCCAGTTACCAGCCGCTGAATTGGGTTCTCTGCTGAACTAAAACTTATGTTAGGGTTCTTCAATCACTGCATTTTTCGTGCGCAATTCAACTGCCATTCTCCGTTTGACTGTCTAATATTGCTTGGCTCAACTTGTACGCTACAAGCCTTCATTTCAACTGTGAACTTCATATAAACTTGTCAACTATCATTTTTAAAGGGACAGTAAACAAGTTCCACCCCTCAAGCAAGCTGGTCAGTAGCTGGACTATAGCAAGGGCTCTTACCGGGCTAGACAGTATAGACCACGGCGATTCTATTTTGCGAATATTACAGCGCAGCACGCGGTGCAGACCCTTCATTTTTAAAAATATTTTGCGCACCTATTTCCTTCGCCTGAACAATCCCCATCGTACGTGCAGTGACGCAGTCTTGCCCATGGGCAACTTTAAAATACCACTGAGCTCGTCAATTGGTCCTTTAAATGGCAACTCTGGTGCATTTTCGACCATATACGGATATAATGCTGTTTTATTAATTAAAACAGTATTGACAATCCTGCAGAAGATTGGGCGATTCCTTTTGCCTAGGCACTCGTCAATAATTTTAATTAGGCAATAAATGACCAGTCATAACACAAACCGAAACAGGGAGCTGCTCCGTCACTCATGGAGGGCATCGGGTGACGCCCCGAGATCCGCTACAACCCGCATGTCTCGCCAGGGTGCAAACATAGCAGACGTGCCTTTTCTAACGCGCGAAAATCAAGTTGGCGATGTCATCCAATGCGGAATCAAGCTGTGCCAGTTTCTCTGAACTTACTAGCAAAAAGTTCCGCGATGATTGCAGCTACTATCTGAGCGCTAGAGTATTGCTTTTTTAATTTTGATTCGCCGGTGCGTGAAGCATCTGACATGCCGCAAATCAATTTCCTCGTTGCACATTGCGTCAACGACGACTAACAAGCTGTATGCAGCTGAAAAAAAAATCGAACTGTGCTTGCGATGCCGTCGCCTCGTTGAAGAAAGCCCGTGCTGCATCCGTATGCTGGGAAAGGTGGGGTTTTTGAAATAGAGTAGGCCCTTTATAAGTGTGATTACAGAATCTGCTACCAATTTTAAAATTTGTTTTCTAAAGATCTAACTGACTTACTCTTATATACTTTAGAACATATTACCACAATACTGATGAGAACACATGTTCAAACTTTAATTAAAATCGATTAATATCAAAAAACACGCCGAATCCCATTTAACCCTACGTGCCTTCTCCCTGCGGTGATGCACTATCAGCCACGCATTCCGCAATTTCATTTTCCTGTACGGACCTGTGCTGCTCTGTAGAGCTCCAGACTATCGGGAGAAGTGGTATTGCCATAACGATAACCTCCGAGATAAAGGGGCGTCTAGCTATTTCACCGCCAGGGGAAGGCTGCTCCTCGAAGTGTGCTTTCTCTGACATGCCTTCCTTGGTCATCGGCCGCGAACCTCTGACGTATTACTGATGTCGTGTCACGTTGAAGTCGTGACGATGGGCTACGCTTTTCTCCTCCTTATGGCGGAGAAGGGTGGCGAGTCAGCACTTCAATATAAAACCTGGTAAAACGGGTGTTCTAGACACAGCAACTTCGTTATTAGAGCTTGTATTCATAAAATTCTTATGGGCGCATGTTCGCATAGGAAAAGGGCGCACATTTCCCGCCACTAACTCTGTTCGCGATGTCGACAAAGATCATCATCATAATAATGCCAGCCCGATCACGTCAATCCAAGCTACGCACAGCTTCAGTGTGTATAATTAGGCCAAGTCAGACTAGCCGAGCTGAGTGTAATCATTGCCAAGCCTTATTAAGCTTCGTTGTGCTTGTTAAATCAAGATTACATATCTAGGATTACGCTGTATAAAGGGGTGGTGTCATCCAATTTTGAGGCTAAAACAAGCCTATTGTGGGTTTCCTCTGTATGTTAAGACACTCTACAGGAATGGTCGGACACAGCAATTGTTTAGAATACATTTTCGTTCGCCTCCAAAGTGTGCCTAAACGTTCATTCTCCTGACCGACGCCTATCGCAAACGCATCCAGAACTGTCGTAGCTCTCTATGAAGGCCAACAAAAGTTGCAGCGACGTCACACCAGATTGGTAGTGAGCGTAGGGTGCGCAGGTTTCCCCTCTAGGGGAAAAAGAGGTTCATCGTGACGCCCCCTTCCTATTATGTCACGGTGTTATGAGTTGTGTTGAAACAACCTCCCTCGTAGGTGACTAGGGGAGTGGTCACCCCCTTACCTCCGTCCTGTGCACACACCTGTTGTAGAGGGAGTAGTGACCTCAGGAGACGTCCGCCACGTACGTGCCGGCTGTTACACGTTTATTTTTTGTATATGCTTGTGGGGCACGCGTGTGCGAGAAAGCCAGCGATATCAGATGACAATCCGCCTGACGTGCCTCACAGTCTTGTGCGGCCACGTGACCAAGCCACCTACACTGCCACGACCCAGCCAAATTCTGCACATGGCAACCAAAACCGGAAATGGTCCACATACTATATTTAGCGATAATAATTCAATATTGGTGCGTGTCTCATGCCTACTGGAGCTATAAGAAACGCTTGCAGCAAATAACGCGCAAGCAGCGAAAAAAGGTGGCACTACCCCTTCAAGCCAGGGCCCAATTAATACTATTTAAGCCTAGTATAGGCTCAGCTAGGCCTTCGGAGGTACAATTATGACTATCAAATTATTAATAATTAGGATAACTATCTGAACATACGTAGATTGACGTACAATGCATGCTATTTGAGACCTAGCCTCGAATATTCAAATTAGGCGATGTGAGCTAATTAGCCTAGTTTTATTATTAAGGTGTTCGCCAGACTAGGCTGACTTAGAATGAAAAAAGATTAAGCCACGGCCAATTAAGCTACATAGCCCAATTAAACTAATGAAGACAATTATTCTACACATATGGTGCAGTGTTTGCCGAGCGAATCTCAATGAGAACCCAATAGATACCGAGCCAATAGCCGTGATTTTATTTCAAGAACTATCCCTCCAAGAACTTTCACAAGTTAGGATATTTTGCCTTCAGAGTTATTGCTGCAACGCATTCGTGAGACACTTCCCACAACACGAACCTCACGCGCAATAATCAGAATGTGCCGCAGGCCATAGACTATATTCCACGATCTGCGTTTTAATACTGCCGGAGACAATGTGATTGATATGCGGAAGAGCTTGGCTTAATAATACATGGGTGGTCATCAGGGGTCTTCTTGTTTTTGTTTGTTTACTAGTACTGTACTACTTCACTGTTTCACCATCTGTGTGACGCGTGTACGCTTATCTCGCCCAACTCGAGGCGTGTTTCCACGCCCGAAACCGTCAACAAAAATTGTACTCGTCCAATGTAGCAGCGAGAAACATGTTTTCCTACACTATAACGTAGTATGGTCTTGCACGTACAACTGGTGGCGGCACCGCGAGCTCGTGCATCACACGTCAGGACGCGGAAACGGCTGACACGCCTCCTTAAACATGCATCTTTAACACGCGCTCTCCAGGGACGAGGTGCTTTTTCCGGGGTGCGCTCCATGACAAATCACCTCCTCGAAATGCACGACATGAAAATCTCGTGGGTTGGCCATGCTTCACGCTAAAAAATAATGGCCTAACGTATGTTGGAGCTGTAAGCCTGAACAACTTGCACGCTACTGCTCTTCTATTTGCGATTACGAATAAATAAAGTCGTCAGAGCTTCCCTGGGGGAAAGAGTAAGTATAAAGAGGACCTTGGGTGTATGAATGTTGCCTTGCTCTCCTCACTCACTTAGATAATCATGAAGCAGTAGCACTACGATGACGGCATCTCTACCTTTGGCTGCCTTCTTCCTACCCTGGACATCAATGGTTGAATATTACACAGCAGCACTCCGCTGATAAGTTTTTTCGCGGGACAGGAAGAAAAAACTGCCCCCACCTCCCCCGAAGAGAATCGTAAGGAAATGCGAATGCATTGCGTTGTGTTCATAACGCCGTTTCACACGTGAGAACCCAGCGTTAGAAGAATACTGTTTTCTCTTTTTTTTTTCTCTTACACTGTACAGCCAATAGCGCCGTTCGCCGCACGTGGTGTTTTCCAGTCACGAGAAACGCGGTATGCGTTTCCACCTATAGTAGCTAGGGTGAACTGTTGAATTATGTCGGCGTTTTATAAACACAAACGCTGGCAGCACAAACGCTTTTCAGACGCACTGCATTCAGGCGGTATTAAGTCACGTTCAAATCAATGAGGGGGGGGGGGGGGTACCTACCGTTTGCTAGGGGCGAGGATAAGCACACGCACCCATGGAGGAAGGAAAAATATAGGAGAGGCCATGACGTCATATTTGTAAACCCGCCGCATCGCAAACACCAGCACTACCTTCTAGCGGAGAAGCAGACAAACACTTCGCGATTTCCGGCGAGCAGCCGCTGCAGCGGCCTTGGAAGTAGTGTTCTCTGCCGGCAGCGAGTCAATTCACGAGAGCCTTTCTTTTGCGCGTTTTTTTAGAAAAGCTGTGCGATGCCCAGCTTTAGTGTATACTCGGTGCGAATCGTGTGCACCGCAGGATGTACCTGGTGGCACTTTTCACGTATGTTCACTTCACTGTTGGTCAATAATTCACGGTATTTGCAATCGGAGCTCTCAGCTGTACGCTCAGTTCATTCTTACTCATTTTATCAACTGAGAACACACTCGAACTTTTGTTTTTAGTGTTGTAGGCATCGTGTCGCGTTTTTAGAAGTTGTGTCGTTCATACGCAAGGACAATAAACTTTTCTTGTTACCAGACTAAGGGTGTATGCATTGTACGGTTTGCGCTCGCTGAGTGTTAGTTGTTTGCGCACTGGAAATACACACTTTACGTGCGCAATCACGTATACAATATAGGTGTGCCTTCTTACTGACGTGAAGAACGTAAAGTACTAGGCTGGCGTTGCACGAAATAGCTACGAAACAAGCTCTCAAAATCGTGCATTGCCACACTGACACTGTATATACGAGCAAAGAACTGCTAATTGGCCCGTAGATCAGGAAATCTGGCTAAGAGATAGAGAGAGAAAAAGGCCTTGCGGCGAGCAGAACGCGTAAGTCCCGCCCCGCCACGGTGGTCTAGTGGCTAAGGTACTCAGCTGCTGACCCGTAGGGCTCGGGATCAAATCCCGGCCGTGGCGGCTGCATTTCCGATGGTGGCGGAAATGTTGTAGGCCCGTGTACTTAGATATGGGTGCACTTTAAAGAACCCCAGGTGGTCGAAATTTCCGGAGCCCTCCACTACGGCGTCTCTCATAATCATATGGTGGTTTTGGGACGTTCAAACCAACAAATCAATCAATCAACGCCAGCACTACTGTCGTCACTGCCGGGTGAGTTCGAATACGATGATGCAGGGGCTGAATGATTTTCCTTACGACGCGTACCGGTGCTTTCTGTGCACAAAAACACTCCACGAAGTATTTCAGCACGTCGCGCTCGGGCCTGTCACACACGAACAGTCTGGCAAAGGTGCGCTCGCAACATTTTACTGCATGCAAACCATACAATACGCGTTAAGTTAACGCCGAGTCTATAGAAGCGAAACAGCGCTGAGGGCACGTCGCGGAGAGTCTGCTGTTTTGTTTGCCCCATACCGGCTTGTTTGCCCCATAAATTTGACGTCACTTCCGCCACACTTTTCGCAATGCATTGGGATAGGATAGGGCCTCTCCTTAGTTTTTCCTTCCTCTATGCACGCACCTGCAGCTGTTGCTGACAGCTCCCGACGCCGAAACGCGACAGAAGGCGGGAGGATCTCTGGTTTCCAGGCGCGCACCCGCCCGTGGCTGTTGATATGGGAGAGGGTGGTGAACGGATCCCGACGGATGCCTGACATAGCCAGACTGAAAAATGCCTCCGCATTTGAACAAGCCTAAGAGCTGAGAAACGGGGCAAAAGGGAGAAAATTATACAGTACTGGAGAAAAGCAGAAACTATATTTCACACCTTTTGCCCCACCGTGGTGGTCTAGTGGCTAAGGTACTCAGCTGCTGACCCGCAGGTCGCGGGTTCGAGTCCCGGCTGCGGCGGCTGCATTTCCGATGGAGGCGGAAATGTTTTAGGCCCGTGTGCTCAGATTTGGTTGCACGTTAAAGAACCCTAGGTGGTCGAAATTTCCGGAGCCCTCCACTACGGCGTCTCTCATAATATTATGGTGGTTTTGGGAAGCTAAACCCCACATATCAATCAATCAATCAATCAATCAATATTTTAAACCTTTTGCTTCAAGAAAGTTTGTCAACAATCAAACAATCAGCTTTTCACAACGTATTTTAGGAAATTGTGCCGGATCACGTGCCATATAATAATTCACCCAATCAGTACGAAGCTGTTAAGACGATGGCGTTCCAGACACTGCGATCACTCAACTCCGTCATTAAGGTATAAGGCAAAAAATACCTGTTTATTTAACTGTGCTTGGAAGCGCTCTGCTGGCACTTGAGCGTCCCCGCGTCTCTACTCTTTTTTCTTCTTTCCTTGTCCCAGCCCGGAACGTGAAAAATAATCAACATTTCTGGCCACGCAAAGTCAAACACATAGTTCAAGTGGGTACAGCCTTTGTATCGGCCTGATCTCAAGGTGACCGCCTAGTAACTTGATCTTGCAGGAACGACTGAGACCGTCGGCACTGCGGTACACTTCCGAGACCCTTGCAAGATTCTATAGCTGGCGTGGCGTGTTGTCCGCACGCACGAGAACGATGTCCCCTTACTTCGATGCTGTAGTTGATTTCGTGTCGGCAAAGTGTGCAGATCGTAATTGCAACAGGTATTCTTTTTGCCAATGCTTCCGAAAACTTTCAACTAGCAGCTTCCTGTAGTTGTGTCTGCGTATGTCGTCTGCTCGCTTGGAGTTATTGTTGACTTCGTCAGCGGTCGCATACGGTATGGAAGTCAACCTTCGTCTAAGGAGAAGTTCGGCTGGTGTCAAATTGCAAGGTTCTCCTGCATCTGTCTCGATGAAAGTCAGAGGCCTAGAGTTTACGACTGCTTCGACCTCCGCCAGCACTGTCGATATTTCTTCGTAGTTCAGACGAGCTTTGCCGATAATTTTTCGCAGCGGAAGCTTCACTAATCGTACGAGGTGCTCCCACCATTCACCCCACAAAGGAGCATTTGGTGCAATAAACTTCTACGAAATGCCGTTGGTGCTGAAGTGACTAGCGACGTCCTCTTCAGAGAACATTCGGTGTAGCCGCTTTATGTCTGCCGATGTCTTGTGAAAGCTTCGTGCATTGCCAGAATAGCTCACCCTAGGTAATCCTCTCCGAGCTGCAAATCGTCGTAGGCACAACAGGAAAGCCTCGGATGTCATTTTCGAGACAAGCTCCAGATGCACGGCTCTAGATACGGCGCACATAAAAAGTGCAATGTAGCACTTCGTCTCCCCTTTTTCCATGCGTGCATACAGAGGGCCCGCGAAGTCGACTCCTACAACTTCGAACGGGTTCGTTGGTGACACTCGATGACTTGTTAACGGAGCAGTCTCAGCACTTCCTGGGCCCGCACTGAAACACTTGCATTTATTGCAGCCATGCAGCACTCTTTTTACCAAAGAGCGAGCTCGAAAAATCCAGTAGCGTTCCCGAAGCAGGGAAAGTGTATCTCTAAATCCTCCATATGTAGGAATTAAAGATGGACACTGTTTGCTAAAAGTGCCGAAAAGTGGTGGCTTGATGGAACTATGATTGGGTGCTTTACATCTTGTGTGGAATGCATGAGGTATAAATGTCCTCCAAACCGCAGAATTCCCTCTTTGTCAATGTAAGGGCGTAGTTCAGCGATTCGAGATGTAAACTCGACTGGTTGGCCGTTGGTCAAAGCAGTGAGTTCTTCAAGAAAGCCTTGCTCTTGTGTACATCTTATTCAATACTATTCCGCGTTCAGGATTTCTGTTGCCACGAGATGTCCTGTATGATCCGTCCTTTTTCTGCATCGGTCAGTAAATCTAAAAATCCACGCAGTGACTCTGAGTAGGTGCTGAAGCCTGCTGTACCATTGAATGTCGATTATTGGAATTGAGAAGCGTGTCATTAGTGCGACGTGGACTGTTGTAACTTCACCTCGGGTGGCTTCCGCTATGTCTAGTTCACTAAACTGTAGGGGTCATTTAGACATCGGTTTAGTTAGCCACTCGGGACCATGCCACCATTTTGAGCTGCACAGCAGTCTTTCAAGCGTCGCGCCACGCGTGACTAGGTCAGCCGGGTTGTCCGTTCCAGGACAGTATCTCCACTTTGATGGATCTGTAGTGCACCTAATTTGGTTGACTCTGTTGGCTACGAACTGTTTCCACTTTTTGACGTCACTTTTTATCCATGACAACACAATGGCAGAATCTGTCCACATCGTGTAGTTAACGTGAACATACCTGAAAGCGCTTTTCACGTATGCCAACATTCTTGAGCTGATTAAGACAGCCAGCAGCTCCAATCACGGCAGCGTTGTCTCCTTAATGGGTGCTACACGGAACTTCGCAATGAACAGTTTCGGCTCCTCAAAACTTGACACGACGTATATCGCTGTTCCGTATGCCGCTGGACTGGCGTCGCAAAAAAACATCTACTTGAAGGGCATTGGGCTTCCTTGCTCCGCCGCCCAGATAGCGAGAAACGACGCCATCTTGCAGTTGCGGCAGCTGGATGACCCAATCATTCCATTCTTTTTGCAGGCCAATGGGTAGTACTTCATCCCAGCCCATCCCTCGTATCCACAGCTTCTGAAACAATATTCATATGGCAATAGTATATATTGATACGTGTATGGAACTGTCGCTTCGACACAGCTGAAATGGCACCCGAATGAAGAAGACGACAACGTGGTTGTTGTGGGTTGGACTCTCGAGCTTCTTCCGTTGGCCTGCATGACTGTGCGCTCTATGCCAATAGCAAGACCAGCTCTCGGTGAATAAATCTTCCCCGTAACATCTTTTGGTGGAAAGTGTGGGGTCTTCATACAACCCGGGTCTGAAACGCCGCAGTGGAACCAGCTTTGTCCAGCCGCAATGCCTGAAACCAGCACTCAGGCCTCGCCATCTGCGGCAGCTCCATCACCTGTGACTCCTCCCCATCTTCTCGACCCTGGCACGTTTTCTGGGACGGACATCACGGACGTCGAAGAATGGCTCGCATTGTTCGAGCGCGTCAGCAAGCACTACAGTGGGATTAAACACTTATGCTGGCAAATATCCTATTCTACCTACGGGGTACGGCACGCGCCTGGTATGAGACGCATGAAGAAGAATTAACCAGCTGGGACACACTCAAGCAAAAGCTTCGCGACTTGTTCGGTCGGTCAGTTGCTCGTCAGATGACAGCCAGGCAGGAACTTGCGTCGCGTGTTCAATCATCGACGGAGTCATACATGACGTACATCCAAGACGTCCTGCCACTGTGCCGGAAGACTGACGAAAACATGTCCGAGGCGGACAAGATCAGCAACGTGTTGAAAGGCATTGCTGATGATGCTTTCAACATACTATTGTGCAAGACCTGCGCCACTGTCGACTCCATCATATCTGAATGCCGAAGATTTGAACAAGCTAAAAGCATGCGAATAACCCACCACATCACGAGACTACCAAACACTGCTGCGACTTCGTCTTGGGAGGATTCTGCAGCGCCCCGTTCACTTGTGCCTCCTGCAAATATCGCAAAGATTGTTCGCCAGGAGCTGGAAGCCACGCCACCTGCTTCCTATCAGCCCTCTGCGCAAGACAACTGGGCAACAGTCTCACTTATTCAAGCCATTGTACGTCAGGAGTTTGCTAATCTGGGCGTCCAGGTTCCCCAGCCCACCAGACTTATGCCGCAGCCCATGCGCGCTCCCGTCCACAACGCTGACCACCACTCTGCTCCACTTGTCGATGCGGCAGCTTCGACTCCTCGGTTTCCACCACGCTACGGAAATCCATCTGAGTGGCGCACGCACGATGATCGACCCATCTGCTTTTCTTGCTCTCGAGTCGGGCACATCTCCCGCCATTGCCGCAACAGGTGGTATTTCCGGCCAAGCTTTCCTAATGTCGACCCCCATCACGACCGTGGACACTATTCGCAACCCAGTTTTCCGGATGACCATAATCAGGACCCTTGAGCTCGCCGTTTATTTCCACGCTTCGAACCGTCCTACGCTGACGTCATCGCCCAAAGAAACTGGTCTAGCCGCTCGCCGTCACCTCAGGGTCGGCCGTCACGCTCCCCTCAACGCCGCCGCTTTCCATCACCGGCTTATTCTGGCCATTTCCCGGAAAACTGACGAGTGCAGCTCCTGGAGGTGGCGCTGCGTTGACCGAAAACCCTCAACCGGCTACAAATTCAAGACGCAATTTACTTCGGGTGTTCGCTGATGGCCACGCCGTTACTGCTCTAATTGACACTGGTGCTCAAGTATCTGTTATGAGTTCTACACTTCGATCTCGCCTGAAAAAGGTTCTCACACCGGTGATGTTCTCTACTGTTCGAGTTGCCAACGGAAGTCGAACATCGGTGCTTGGTATGTGCACTGCCCACGTTACTGTTGCTGGCCACCACACTTCCGTTCTCTTCGTAGTCCTCTATGCTTGCCCCCACGACGTCATCCTTGGAATTGACTTCTTAACCACCCACTCCGCCCTCATCGATTGTTCTACTGGTATCTTATGGCTCGAATCGCCTTTGTGCTCTAATTTTGCTCCTCTAAGTCGCACTCGGCTACGATCCGTGGAATCTCTACGCTACCGCCCCAGGCTGCTATGTACATTCCTCTGTCGCCCTTCCCGTTCGTTCTGATGGAGACTATCTGGTGGCTCCCCTCATTGATTTGACCCTTACGCACCACATCGCACTACCACATACTATAGTGGTTGTTGCTAACAGCACGGTGCTACTTCCAGTTCTGAACTTCTCTACGTCGACCCAAGTTCTTCCCCAAGGCATCACTTTAGCCGATCTTTCCACCCTTGATGAATGTTCGATTTTTTTTACCCCTGACACTAAGACCATGGCGAAACCTGTCATCACTTCGCAATATAAGGCGTTCCTCGACAAAATGATATCCAGCGACCTCTTACCTTACCAAGTTGCAGCGCTCCGAAGTGTTCTATTTTCTTACCTGGATATGTTTGATGTCTACGACCGTCCCCTGGGCCGCACAAGTGCCGCAACCCACCGCATCAACACCGGCGGCGCCAGTCCACTCCACAAACGCCCTTATCACGTGTTCATGCTGACCGCCAAGTTATACAGACGGAGGTCGAGAAAATGCTGAGTAAAGACGTTATTGAGCCTTCATCAAGTCCTTGGGCATCCCCTGTGGTCTTAGTTAAAAAGAAGGACAACACCTGGCGCTTTTGCGTCGACTAACGCCACCTGAATCGGATCACCAAGAAGGGCGTTTTATCCTTTACCCCGAATCGATGATGCGCTCGACTGCCTCCACGGCGCCAACAATTTCTCGTCCCTTGACCTTCGATCCGGATACTGGCAAATTTCGGTCGACGACCGCGGCCGCGAGAAGACAGCATTCATCACACCCGACGGCCTTTACCAATTCAAGGTCATGCCTTTTGGGTTGTGCAATGCCCCGGCTACTTTTGAAAGTATGAAGGACTCTCTTCTTCGCGGTTTCAAATGGTCGACCTGCCTTTGCTATCTGGATGATGTAATCGTTTTCTCGCCCTCCTTCGAAACTCACCTGTCTCGTCTCTAGGCAATTCTTGACGTTTTTCGTTGCGCTGGTCTCCAGCTGAATTTGTCGAAATGCTCATTTGGACGCCGGCAGATTAAACTACTCGGTCAACTTGTTGACGCCACTGGTGTTCAACCCGACTCTGACAAAGTCCATGCTGTCCGAGAATTCCCGGTTCGGTGTTCCAAACAAGAAGTTTGCAGTTTTATTGGGCTCTGCTCATACTTGCGCCGCTTCGTCTTCAACTTCGTGGATATTGCTAGGCCCCTCAGGGATCTCCTCAAAGAGAATGTGTCCTTTTCTTGGGGAAGGGACCAAGAACATTCCTTCGCGTCGCTAATTACCACCCTCACATCACCACGTGTGTTGGTTCATTTTGATCTAGCGGCTCGAACAGAGCTTTGCACCGATGCAACCGGCCATTGGCATTGGTGCTATACTCGCTCAGATACATAATGGCGCCAACCGTGTGACAGCCTACGCTAGCCGCCTTTTGTCGCAAGCGGAGCAAAATTATTCCATCACTGAGCGGGAATGCTTAGCCCTCGTTTGGGCTATTGCGAAATTCCGTCCGTACTTATACGGACGTCCGTTCGCAGTTGTCACGGACCATCATGCGCTTTGCTGGCTGTCGACGCTTAAGGATCCTACAGGAAGACTCGGCCGACGGGCACTTCGATTACAGGAGTACACGTTCTCGGTTATTTACAAATCTGAAAAGCTGCACTGCGATGCTGACTGCTTATCCCGGCACCCCGTTGATCCACTTTGCTCTACTGATTTAGAATCCGATGCCTGCGTTTTAGCCATCACTGACTTTCTGAACGTGGCCGACGAACAGCGCCGAAATCCATCGCTGCTCACCATCATCGACCGCCTTCAATCGCGTTATGCTGACCCTTCTCTTAGCAGATACCTGCTTCGAGACAACGTTTTGTACCACCGCAACTTACACCCCGATGGCATGGAACTTTTACTCGTCGTACTGCATCACCTGCGGAAGGATGTTCTGCGACAATTCCACGACGCTCCAACTTCTGGACATCTAGGAGTCTCCAGAACTTACGACCGCATTCGACGACGAGCATTCTAGAAGGGCCTCTACCGCTCTGTTCGCCGTTACGTCGCATCTTGCGACCTCTGCCAGCACCGAAAGAAGCATACGACTCCCCCTGCTGGTGTTCTTCAACCTATTGAAGTTCCAGCCGAGCCATTTTATCGAGTGGAGTTGGACTTGCTAGGTCCCTTTCCTACTTTACAATTGGAAATAAATTGATTGCAGTGACCACACACTATGCCACTCGGTATTCAGTCACTCGAGCGCTACCAAGCAGCTGCGACACCGAAGTTGCCGACTTCCTGCTGTACGAGATTATTCTCCACCATGGCGCTCCGTCTCACCTGCTCACAGATCGTGGTCGCTACTTTCTATCTCGTGTGGTTGATGATCTACTCCGATGATCTACTCCGGCTTTGGATTGCCGCGATGCACCTCAACCTACGGGGCAATTATGATCGCAAGAGAGCATCCAATTCGAACATACATCACCACTGACATTTTGAGAGCCCACATAAGACACCTCTGCCGAGTTCCTGGTCAGCATGTTGCAGCGTTGCCACTTCAAAGACCACACGCGATGTTTTCAAAGATTATTTCTGCCCATAGAGAATGCCTTCCTTTTGGCTTCACTCCAGCAAAAAGACCAGCGTCACCCCCGTGGTGCCTACAACAACCACAGGTGTGCCTCACTATTCCGGTAATAACGAACAAAAGCCATCATTCAACGGTGGTCCTACAACAGGTGACATTGTCGCTACTCAACGAAAAATACGGCCAGAGGACCCACGTTTACACCGATGGATCGGTCTCGGCTGGCAGCTCCACAGGTGCTGTTGTCATCCCGGCATACCAGGTCACTATAAAGCTCAAACTGTCGCATAGGACAACATCCACAGCAGCGGAGCTTGCCGCCTTACGTGGTGCTATACCTTATATCACGGAAGCCCGACCTCAAAAATGGGCCGTGTTCTGTGACTCCAGGGCATTCCTTCAGAGCTTGCAATCAGCTTTACGACAGAGGGAGCATCAACAACTAGTGAATGAAATAAGAAAACTGATTCACGAAGTTTTATCGAAAGGACATGACTCAATTGGTGTTCCAGTGGTTACCGAGACATTGTTCTATTGTCGGTAATGACCTTGCTGATAATGCTGCCCGATCCGCCCACGCGGACGCCCAGACAACCCCAATTCCATTGTCGAGAACCGACGCTGCAAGGGGCCTTCACTCGTTCGCTAACACCATGTCGAAATCTTGGCTGAGTGACCCCAGCGTCAGGAACCGCCGCCTACACAAATTGGACCCATCGAGAAAGCTTCAAGTTCTATCGGACCTCTCCCGCCAGGATGCAACTTTACTGTGCCGCCTGTGGTTAGGAGTAGCTTTTACAAAGGCGTACTCCTTTCGCATAGGAATGGCGGATAGCTCCCGATGTGAATCGTGTGACACTGACGAGACAATGGAACATCTACTGTGTTCCTGTGAACGTTTTGCGAGCGAACGCAGCTTGCTACGCGAAACGTTAGAAACACTAGACAGTGTCTCTAACGACACTCAAGTATCTCAAGTAACGACGACCCAAGTAACGACGACTAACGTTACTATCTCAAGTAACGACGACTAACGACCCAAGTATCTCAAGAGAAGATACTTGGCTCATGGCTCTACGCATCGCTGGCTAGCAAAGCGACGCGGGCATTGCTAAGTTTTCTAAAGACGACCGTACTACGCGACCGCTTATAAGCGTGCAATGGACAAGGTCACATCTACACACACGTTGCCCTTCACTTCTCTCTCTCTTCTCCTTTAATCCCCTCACCCCTTCCCCCAGTGCAGGGTAGCAAGTGCGTCTGGTTGACCTCCCTGCCTTTCATTTCTTCCCTTCCTCCTCCTACTCCGATCTTGTGCTACCCGTCACAACTTCACCACATCTTACCACCTTCAGACTAACGGCCTTACGGAGCGCCTAAACCGCACATTGACAGACATGCTTTCCATGTACGTATCTACCAACCACACTGATTGGGACATAGCTCTTCCGTTCGTAACCTTCGCCTATAACTCGTCGCGTCATGAAACAGCGGGCTACTACCCTTTTTATCTACTCTTCGTATGTCATCTCTTACTGCCCTTTGACGCACTGCTTTCATCAGACCAGCCATCCTCCACTTCGTAGGCTCAGGATGCGATCACCCGTGCCCTCACGGCAGGCGCGCCAGCGCGCGCTTGGTTATTGTCGTGGCAGACAGCACAGAAGTCCCTTTATGACCGTCGACATAGAGATGTTGTTTTTTCTGCGGGATCTCTTGTTCTCCTGTGGCTCCCATCTCGATGTGTTGGCCTCTGCGAGAAACTACTATCGCGATACGCTGGGCCCTACCGAGTCATTCGTCAGGTCACACCTGTGACCTACGAGATAGCCGCTACCACAAACTCATCAGCTGCTGCACCTAGAACGGAAGTTGTCCACGTTTCTCGTCTCAAGCCCTACAACGTCGACTCGCTCATTTAACAGGCACCGAGACGGTGCCTTACGGGCCGGGGTGATGATACGTGTATGGAACTGTCGCCCCGACACAGCTGAATTCGCACCCAAATGAAGAAGACGACAACGTGGTTGTTGTGCGTTGGACTCTCGATCTTCTCCCGTTGGCCTGCATGACTGTGCGCTCTTTAAGCCATTAGCAAGACCAGCTCTCGGTGAGTAAATCTTCCCCGTAACAATATATATATATATATATATATATATATATATATATATATATATATATATATATATATATATATATAGAATAAAATGAGGGAAAGGGAGTATGGAGCATCCGGTTTGCTACCCGGCACTACGGGAAGGGGAATGGGGAAGAAAGATAGAAAAGAAAGCGAAGAGGGAAATAGACGCGCGCAAAAAAGGGGGGGGGGGCTGGGGTGCTATAGTCTATACAATAGGCCACTGCCACGCAAAAAGTTCAGTAATGCCTTCACTGATTTTCTGTGAGCACACAAATCATGTCGCCTTTCAAGCACTGATTGTTCAGACAAAGGTCTGTCGTCAAGGCGAGCTAACGCAGCAGCTAGTCGCCGTCTTTGCACGCTGTAACGAGGGCAGTGACAGAGAACGTCCTCTATAGTTTCGTTGCTGCCGCAATGACCGCAAGCAGCACTGTCTTCCATGCTGATTCGGAAGGCGAAAGCTTTGAAGGCGACACCAAGGCATACTCGGCAAAGCACCGTTGTCTCGAGTCGAGAGAGTCCGGACGGAGACCGGAGTCAGCGAGATGTGTCCAGCCTATGCAGTCTCGCGTGCCGTAAGCACTCGACGTTCCACATGGATTTTAATTCTGCATTAGCGATTTTTCGGATTGTCATTGCAGCATCAGTCCTTGAAAATGGTATAGATTCTTCTTCACCGTCTTCGTGTGCTGATCGAGCAGCTGCATCGGCATGTTCGTTGCCCAATATGCCGCAGTGACTTGGAAGCCACTGAAACGTGATTCTGTGTCCTTCTTCGAAGAGGTGGGGAAGCAGCTCTCTCATTTCCAGCACTAGTTGTTCATGAGGTCCCCGGAGTAAGGCGAATATCAAACACTGTAGTGCTGCCTTAGAGTCTGTGAACACGCTCCATTTCTTGGCTTCTTGGTGTTTAACGACTTTAACTGCGCTACGTAGAGCAGCAAGTTCTGCAGCTGTCGATGATGTCTGGTGGGATAACCAAAACTTTACCGTCTTAGCTGTTGCAGGAAAGATCACCGACCCTGCAGACCCATCTACTTTAGTTGAAGCGTCAGTATATAGATGAGTATGCTCACTGTACTTCTCATATAACAAGAGAAGAGAGAGCTGCTTTAGCGCTGGACACGAGAGCCGGGCTTTTGACCCTATGCCTGGAACCGTTAGTTCAACATGTGCATAAGTCATAGTCCATGGGGGAGTTGAAATTCTGGATGGAGTTGTATATCCCGTAGGAATGCGTGCGCGATATGACAAGACTGTCTGGCAAAATGAGGCACGAGGTCAGTCTTCTGCCAGTGAAGCTAGATGATGGGCAGGGGCGCGAGTAAGATGCCTCACGTGTGCTCTGAGCACTTCTATTATGATATGCGTCTTGAGCTGGTAGTTATTAGCGATCTGGATTGTCTCAGCTGTTGATGAACATCGCGGTAGCCCCAGACAAACTCGCAGAGCCATAGCCTGGATGCTTTCGAGAGTCCGAATACTGGTTCCACAGGTATTGGTCAACACAAGCAAACTGTAGCACAAATAGCCAAGAAAAAGCGTCTTGTACAATTGCATCATTGCATGTACTGAAGTCGCCCAGGTTTTCCTCCAAGATACTTGAATATGTTAGCAATTTCTGTCAGCCTCTTCTTCAAGTGGGCCACATGTGGGCCCCAGCAGAGGTCTCTATCAATGAATACGCCTAGAAATCTGTGCGTCCTGACATATGGTATCACTTGGCCATCGATAGATATAGCGTATGATCTCATTGGCTTTCGACTAAAAGCAATCAATGCGCATTTCACTGGTGAGATTTTCAGACCCTGTTCCGTGAGGTAGACTGATTCTGACGTCACACCTTTCTGAAGTCTTGCGTGTACCTCAGGTCTTGTCCCGCCAGATGCCCAGATGCAGTTGTTGTCTGCGTACACAGATAACTTGACCACACTTGATAGTCGTTCTACAAGACCAATGAGAACGAGGTTGAAGAGGGTTGGACTCAAGACGCCACAATGCGTTGGGTGTTGAGAGGTTAGACCATCTGCAGTGTTCCCAAATAAGGTCCGCCCTTGTAAACAACTGCGTGTCCAACAATACAGTTGTCTGCCTAGGCCCACTGACTCAATGGCTTCGAGGATGGCGTCATGAAGAACGTTGTCGTATGCTCCTTTTACGTCAAGGAACATGGCAGCAGATATTTGTTTACGTGCCTTTTGATGCTGGTCATATGTGACGAGATCTATAACACTGTCGATCGAACATCGGTGACGGCGAAAACCAGCCATGGCGTTCAGATATATCTCATAGTATTCCAGGTATCATTCAAGCCTGGCCAAGATCATTCTCTCTATTACCTTTCATACGCAACTTGAAAGTGCGATCGGTTGGTAAGAGGTAATGTCCAGGGGATATTTGCCAGGTTTAAGAATTGGCACCAAGCGGCTAATCTTCCAATCTTGCGGAACGACGCCAGCTTGCCAGGAATCGTTTAAGATGTTAAGGAGTGCTTCTCGTGCCCGTTTACCAAGGTTGCACAGCATTCTGTATGAAATGTCATCCGGGCCAGTCGACGACGGCTTATTACATAAGACGAGTGCCGCATCGAGCTCCTGTGATGTAAACGGTAGATTCATTAGCGGGTCCCGTGAGTTAGGAACATGATTCACTGTATGTAGGCTTGTGTACGTTGTCTGGCCCGCGGTCATAGCGCAGAAATCTTCTGCTATCTCAATTTCGTGCCGGCGATGAAAAAGTGCAAGGGCTTTGAAGGGAAACCACTGCTCTGGAGCAGAACGCAGGCCTCGCACAATTCTCCATATCTGAGACAGTGGTTTATGAGGATCTAGCGACGCACAAAATTTCTTCCTTCGTTGGGAGTCTAATTTGTCGAGGTGCCGTTGTATCCTCGTTTGGATGCGCTGGGCCGTTCGTGGATTGTCTGTAGAATTGGTGCGTCGGTATCTTCTCTCGGCACGACGGCGGATCGCACGAAGTCGCTCCAGCTCGACGTCAAATTCAGAGTACTTCGAATAGCATATCATTGTGCGCATAGCCGCATGTGCAGTTTTCTTGATAGCTTGCTGAAGACCATTGGACAGGCCTTCTTCACAAGCATCCTCAAGTTGAGTTTTGAACACAGTCTAATCTATTCTTCGTGTTGTGGTAGAGAAGTACGTGTTCGAAATACCTTAAATCTTCAACAAAGTGGGGATATGGTCGCTTCCGTGTGTTTCAATATCCAAAAACCACTTTACCCGTGTAGCAAATCGCCGTGAAACAAAGGACAAATTAAGGCAGCTGTTATATGTAGTGCCTCGCGAAAACGTAGAACTTGCGTCATTCAGAAGTACGAGACCATGGCTGGAAACCAATGATGCTAGACGTCGTCCCGTTGAATTAAGCTTTGAGCTTCCCCAGATGGTATGATGCGCATTGAAATCCCCGGTGATAACCCACGGACCCGGATGTGCCCTTAATATGCCGTCTAGTTTGTTGGCATCGAATTGACTTGATGGGAATATATACACGCCCAGAAGTGCGAATGTCACCTTTCCTTTTTTAACCGACAAGCACACATACTGATTGCCGTCATGAGGTTGCACTGGCTGGATGACGCAAGTAAGCTCCCAGCGAATAAATACAACAACCTTGCTACTTTCGATGTCACTTGAGAAAAAAAATGACTCGTAGCCGGATAGTCTGATTGGGTGCGATAATTTCGGTTCACATATAATCATGACAGGAAATCGGTACAGATGAACGAACTGGCGAAAATCAGATAAGCGAGACCTCAGACCACTTGCGTTCTACTGAAATATCGACGATTCTCTGACCTCCTGCCGGAAAGACTTGTGATTGTCGGCCATGGCTTTACTGGAGGCTTGCAAGGACCGGGTTCAATGCGTCCAGCACCTGTAGGGCGCTCCTAGCCGTTGGCGTATCGACGCTTGTTAGAAGACTTCTGATGACACTACCAATAGATCGCAGCAAAGGAATAATGTGACGACCCGCTGTTGGGGCCTCGTCAACAGCAGCATTGGCTTTCACTGGGAACAGAGAGTGGGAAGGCTGCTCGGAAGGCCGTGCATTGGTAAGCACCGGCCAGTCTTCAGGAGAGAGAGGCTTCGCTGGTGGAGGTATTCTTGTACTCTCTGGCTTTCTACTAGATGTTGATGGTGGTGTAGACTTAAGTGGTGCATGAGTATCACCATGACTGGAGCGCTTCCGTGACGTCACCGCCGGATTTTCTGTGAAGTTTCTCTCTTGGTGGAGTTATCCCTGACCATTTCTTTCAGGATACCCATTTATTTTTTGAGTCTTGGGCATTCCTTGGACGTGGCTTCATGCGTACCTCGACAATTGCCGCACCTATAAGTTGTTGCACAACAGGTGTCTACCGTGTGCGACTCCGCGCACCGGGGGCATACGGTAGAGTTCGCCCAGATGCCCTTTACATGGCCAATCTTGAAACACTTCTGGCACTGAAGCGGCTTTGGGACAAAATGCCGTACCACATGCCGGAAATGTCCCACCTTGACGTGCATAGGGATTGAGACGCCCTTAAAGACTATCTTAACGCAGTGGCTGTTCCCTAGGCGGCTTATATGCTTAATGACCACTCCTTCGTACGCCGATTTTATCAGAATAGGTAGATCCGTGTTTATGATTGCCAAGTCAATGTCGTAAATGACACCTGCAGTGCAGGTCCCAGTCATCGGTACGACCGCTCGTACTTTGACATCTCCAAACTCCGTTATCATTCCAAGCTTCTCCAGCGTGTCTGCCTGTGTTGTGTCAACAGCTAAAATGTTCTTACGTGTGTTTAGCCAGACCTCTTTGATTTCATTCTGTGCTATTCCCTCAAGAATAGTGGAGGTAGCTTGCCTGTTCAATTTGCGAAGGCTGACGGAAGGATCCACGGGCATGAAGAGAATGGTATGCGGCCAGCGTTCACTCCTTGCCTTCACGGTTGATGTGCTTGCTAGTGATGACGTCTTGATGGGCCTCCTTTTGGCCTTCCGACTCCTCACAGACACGAAGTTGCCATCTGATGAGTCTTCGCCGTCGACTGAGTAGATGTCTGTATCTTCACTGGAGCTGCACCAAGAGCCTCGTTTCCTTGCGGAGCTTACGAATGTTGAGCTGTAGCCAGACGGGCCAGCAGTCGGCTCTTCGTCCATGGACACGAGAGCAGGAGCATCTCTTGAGCCGTCACTGATGTTGGACCATGAGCCTTGAGCCACAAAAGAGCTTGAGGGCGCCGACATTTGACCACGTGGGCCTGTAGAAGTCGCCGCTGCCATCGGCACAAGGCGGGACGCAGAGAGCGTCCCAGGTATTGTGGAATATATAACGAAAAACAGTTAGTAGTGACAGACGCGTTCTATCACTAAGTAACTTCGTCGTCTTCCTCCACGTACAGCCTCCACATACGCAATAGTATATGGTCCTACAAATCCCAACGGGTCAAATATTCTTGATGCTGACTGCAAGACAAATCGTTTTGTTTCCGTCTGTGCTCTCAAAAACCAGAGTAGATTTTCAACCAAAGCGTTGAATTCATCCTTTGCAGGATTCCAAACCAAACCCAGGAACTTGACTGACGTTTCGTGAAGAACAACCATCTCATTACTAGTAGATTCCACTTAATTTTGAAGCGTTGGCATCAAATTTCCTGAATTTGTTGTCCATTTCCGCAATGTCATGCCAGGCGATTTCATTATTGTGCGCGCTTCTCGGCAAAGTTTAGCGGCTTCCACTTCTGTGTCGGCACCAATGACTAAGACATTCACGTAAAACGACTCGGCAAAAGTTTGCGCTGTTTGTGCCATGGCAGCCGGTGCTTTTTTCACGTGGTAGAGAATAGTAGCTGCGAGCAAAAATGCGCTACATGTAGCTCCAAAAGGCACTCGTGCCATCATCCACTCTTGCAGCTTGCCTTTAGATAAATCTCTTTCTGCAAACCAGAGAAAGCGGAAAGCGTCTCTGTAGTCCTCCCGAATCCCAATCTGAAGGAGTGCCTCTTCTATGCCCTCGATAACTGCCACCGGGTGCGTTCTGAAGCGTAGCAGAATTCGCGCGAGGTCTTGGTATAAGTTCTCGCCTTTTTCAAGGCAGTCATTAAGGGACTTGCATCCTTTGGCATGTGACGAAGCATCAAACACCACTCTCATTTTCGTCAACAGTGCTTGCTCACGCATGACTTCATTGTGCGGCATGTAATAAAACTTCGTCACCTCTGCAGGTACATCACTGACTACTTCGGCATGTCCTGCCCTCAAGTACCCTCTTATGGTATGGTCATACGTTTCGAGCAGTCCTTTCCTGGATTCGAGACGTTTGACAAGCTTGTCCAGTCGAGTAACGGCGACTTGCTTGATGCTTGCAAGCTCGAAATTATCCTTCCAAGGGAGGACCACTTAATATCTTCCGTTTATAAAGCAAATCGTTTGCTCAAAATGCATCATGGTATTGCTCATTTCAGGTGGATTTTTTACTGTGTCCATAATTCCTATGTTTTCGAGTTCCCAAAAGTAGCGCAAGACCTCGCCGGAATCGGTAGCTTGGGCTTTTAGCACGCACACCATCATTTGTGAAGTAGTTGGTTGGGACACCAAGTGCGATCTGCTTCCCTGTAAGGTCCATCAGAGCTTGGAGTTCAGTGCGATCAATGATTCGTTGCCTTCGCACCATGAAACTTCGCCGGTCAACACTTTCCACATCTGATCGGACCCGATAAGTACGCTGATGCCACTCCTAGTGATGATAGATGGATGTTTGAGCTCATCGACGACATCCTTTCCCAGCTTCTTGAAAGACGTGATGAAAGCTACGTCCATTGCAGTCTCTGCGATGTCCTGGCAGATGCTTGGGATGTCTATTGCAGTTGAGACTATTTTCGCGTCGGAAAACTGGCTTCGCAGTCGTAGTTCAACGATGCGACGCCTCTTAGTCTCTTGGTCCGATGCACTTGCGAAAGTATTGAAGGCTATTCGAGTTGTTCCCACAATTTTCAGCTGGATGTGCTTAGACATATCTTCCGTTATGAAAGTCCTCTGACTGCTCCCATCAAAAACGCCTCGTATGTAGCGGCAGGTGTTATCATTCAAGGCCCATGCTCTGAAAGTCTGAAGGAAAACGCAAGTGATAGAGCCTTCCTTGACGGCTCTTCTTCCAAGTGATGCGCAGACTGTCGTAGTTTTTTCGTTGTTCTTGTTAGCATATTCTGATTTCCGTGAACACCTATCGGGATCTCACATGCTTGTCGCGTATCGAGCTTGGCATCTGGAGCAGGAAATCTTCTTTTTGCAATCCCGTGCCCGATGTCCTTTGGTGGTGCAGCGGAAACACCTTTTGTCGTTGGAAAGCAGTTCCTTCTTCTGCGTCAGTGACAAGTTAGCTGAGCAGGCTCCCGATCCGTGATGACTGAACGAGCAGAATACGCAGTTGTCCTTTTTTCTCGTACCGAGTTGCTGTGAAGCACAGATGACGTCGGTTTCCTACGCCGAGAGTACGTCGACTGACTGGCCACGGGGAATGTTTCATGTTCTCGTCCTCTAGCATCCTTAAAATAACTCTTCCCCAGGTTTTCTAGCTCGATACACAGAAAGTTGAGCACATGGTGCTATCCCACGGGTGTAGCTTTAGCTCTCGAGTCATATGCCAACTGGACGGCACACGATTGATGATACTGCACGAATATATCCAGTGGAAGAGCACGCAGTAGGATGTCGCAGAGCATTGACAAAAATGACGACTTGTGCGACTTCCGAGAGCAGTTAAATAAACAAGTATTTTCTTGCCCTATACCTTAAAGACGGAGTTGAGTCTGATCGCAGTGTCTGGAACGCCATCGTCTTAATATTGGTGCCGAATAACCGGGATTGAAAACCAGGACCCTACGGATGGCTACCAGTCAACTGCAGTGGCATGGCGCGACTGAAGTCGAAGCGGAAGTCGCGGCGAGCACAGAACACGAGGATTATAAACGAGGCAAGTGAGCTCCTTGCTAACGACTCTGCCTCCTATGACCAGCTCAACTCCACATATGAGAGGCTGAAAGCTAATAACGAAGAGCTTAAAAACCTCAACAACGAGATTGAGCCGCATATACCTGAGGAGGAGTTCGAAGTTGAGTATAACGCCGTCTTACAATAACAGGACAGTGCTACGCGCATTCTCGCAGAGATTCTCAGCATGAAAGATTGCATGCTAAGCACATCGACTGGAACTCAAGAAACAGTTGCCCAAACAGTCGCAGCACCATCAGACGGAACTGGATTTAAATTGCCCTAAAGTGACATTAGCTCCTTTTTTGGAGACCTTTGCAAGTGGACCGAATTTTGGGAACAATTTTACCGAATTGTTCATAGTAACAATCGCATCACTGCCACAGAAAAGTTTCATTACCTGCGACTGTATCTGAAAGGAGACGCTGCGTCAGTAATTGCGGGCCTTTCGACGACAGAAATTTGCTACAGTGACGCCATCAACATGCTACAGAAGCGATTTGGGGACAAGACGCACCTGGAGCAAGAATATTTTCCCAAGCTACGGATGCTAAGCCCTGTCCGTTCATCAACTGACACCACACTTCCCAACTTTCAGAGCATGGGCCATGAATGATGACACCTGCCGCTACATACGAGGCGTTTTTGATGGTGGCAGTCAGAGGACTTTTGTAACTGAAGATCTGTCCAAGCACCTCAAGCTGAAAAGCGTGGGAGCAACTCGAACAGCCTTCAATACTTTCGCAAATACATCGGACCAAGAGGTTAAGAGGCGTCGCACAGTAGAACTACGACTGCGAAGCCAATTTTCCGACGCGGAAATAGTCTTAACTGCAATAGAGATCCAAAGCATCTGCCAAGACATTGCAGAGACTGCAATGGACGTAGCCTTCGTTGCGTCTTTCAAGAAGCTTGGAAACGATGTTGCCGATGAGCTCCAACATCCATCTATCATAACTAAGAGTGGCATCAGCGTACTTATCGGGTCCGATCAGATGTGGAAAGTGTTGACCGGCGAAGTTTCACGGTGCGAAGGCAACGAATCATTGATCGCATTGAACTCCAAGCTTGTATGGACCTTCCAGGGAAGCACATCGCACTTGATGTCCCGACCAACTACTTCACAAATGATGGTGTGCGTGCTAAAAGCCCAAACTACCGATTCCGACGAGATTTTGTGCTCTTTTTGGGAACTTGAAAACATAGAATTAACGGACACGATAAACAAGCCACCTCAAATGAGCAACACCATGAGGCATTTTGAGCAAACGATTAGCTTTATAAACGGAAGATATAAAGTGACCCTCCCTCGGAAGGATGATTTCGAGCTTGCAAGCAACAGGCAAGTAGCCGTTACTCGACTGGACAAGCTAGTCAACCGTCTCGACTCCAGAAAAGGACTGCTCGAAACGTATGACCGTACTATAATGGAGTACTTGAGGGCAGGACACGCTGAAGTAGTCAGTGACGTACCTGCAGAGGTGACGAAATTATATTACATGCCGCACAAAAAAGTCATGCGTAAACAAGCACTGACGACGAAAATGAGAGTGGTGTTTGACGATTCGCCACATGCCAAAGGATGCAAGTCCCTTAATGACCGCCTTGAAAAGGGTGACAACTTATACCAAGACCTCGTGCAAATTCTGCTACGCTTCAGAACGCACCCGGTGGCAGTTATCGCGGACATAGAAAGGGCATTCCTTCAGATTGCGATTCGGGAGGACGACAGAGACGCTTTCCGCTTTCTCTGGTTTGCAGAAGGAGATTTATCCAAGGGCAAGCTGCAAGAGTGGAGGATGACACGAGTGCCTTTTGGAGCTACATGTAGCCCATTTTTGCTCACAGTCCTTTTCTCTACCACGTGAAAAAAGCACCGGCTGTGATGGCACAAACAGCGCAAACACTTGCCGAGTCGTTTTACGTAGATGACTTAGTCACTGGTGCCGACACAGAAGAACAAGCCGCTAAACTATGCCGAGAAGCGCGTACAATAATGAAATCGGCCGGCATAACATTGCGAAAATGGACAACGAATTCAGCAAATTTGATGCGCACGCTTGAAAAACAAGTGGAATCTATTAGCAATGAAATGGTCGTTCTTCACGAAACGTCGCTCAAGGTCCTGCGTTTGGTTTGGAATCCTGCAAAGGATGAATTCAACTTTTCGGTTAAAAATCTACTCCGGTTTTTGACAGCAAAGACGGGTACAAAACAATTTGTCTTGCAGTCAGCATCAAGAATATTTGACCCGTTGGGATTTGTAGGACCATATACTATTGCCATACGAATATTGTTTCAGAGACTGTGGATACGAGAAATTGGCTGGGATGAAGTACTACCCAATGACCTGCAAAAAAATGGAATGATTGGGTCATCCAACTGCCGACACTGCAAGACGTCGTCGTTCCTCGCTATCTGGGCGGCGGAGCAAGGAAGCCCAATGTGCTTCAAGTACATGTTTTCTGCGATGCCAGTCAAGCGGCATACGGAACAGCAAGATACGTCGTATCAAGTCCTGAGGAGCCGATATTGTTGATTGCGAAGTCCCGTGTAGCACCCATTAAGGAGACAACGCTGCCGCGATTGGAGCTGCTGGCTGCCTTAATCGGCTCAAGAATGTTGGCATACGTGAAAAGCGCTTTGAGGAATGTTCAAGTTGACTACACGATGTGGACAGATTCCGCCATTGTGTTGTCATGTATAAAATGTGACGTCAAAAAGTGGAAACAGTTCGTAGCCAACAGAGTGAATGAATCTAGGTGCACTGCGGATTCATCAAAGTGGAGATACTGACCTGGAACGGACAACCCGGCTGACCTACTCACACGTGGCGCGACGCTTGAAGGACTGCTGTGCAGCTCAAAATGGTGGCATGGTCACGAGTGGCTAACTAAACCGATGTCTGAATGGCCCCTATTGTTCAGTCAACTAGACATAGCGGAAGCCACCCAAGGTGAAGTTACAACAGTCCACGTCGCACTAATGACACGCTTCTCAGTTCCGATAATTTATATTCAATGATACAGCAGGCTTCAGCACCTACTCAGAGTCACTGCGTGTGTTTTCAGATTTACTGACCGATGCAGAAAAAGGACGGATCATACAGGACATCTCGTGGCAACAGAAATCCTGAACGCTGAACAGTATTGGATAAGACGTACAAAGAGCAAGGCTTTCTTGAAGAACTCACCACTTTGACCAACAGCCAACCAGTCGAGTCTACATCTCGAATCACTGAACTACGCCCTTACATACACAAAGACGGAATTCTTCGGGTGTGAGGCCGTTTATCCCTCATGCATTCCACACAAGAAGTCAAGCACCCAATCATAATGCCGTCAAGTGACCACTTTTCGACACTTTTGGCAAACAGAGCCCATCTTCAAGTCTTACATGGAGGAGTTAGAGATACACTTACGCAGCTTCAGGAACGCTGGATTTGTCGAGCTCGCTTTTTGGGAAAAAGAGTGCTGCATGGCTGAAATATATGCAAGCGTTTCAGTGCGGGCCCAGGAACTGCTGAGACTGCTCCGTGAACAAGTCATCGAGTGACACCAACGAACCCGTTCGAAGTTGTAGGAGTCGACTTCGCGGGCCCTCTGTATGCACGCACGGAGAAAGGGGACACGAAGTGCTACGTTGCACTTTTTACGTGCGCCGTATCTAGAGCCGTGCATCTCGAGCTTGTCTCGGAAATGACATCCGAGGCTTTCCTGCTGTGCCTACGACGATTTGCAGCTCGGAGAGGATTACCTAGGGTGATCTATTCTGACAACGCACGAAGCTTTCACAAGACATCGGCAGACATAAAGCGGCTACACCGAATGTTCTCTGAAGAGGATGTCGCTAGTCACCTCAGAACCAACGGCATTTCGTAGAAGTTTATAGCACCAAATGCTCCTTGGTGGGGTGGATGGTGGGAGCGCCTTGTACGATCAGTGAAGCTTCCCCTGCGAAAAACTATCGGCAAAGCTCGTCTGAACTACGAAGAAATATCGACAGTGCTGGCGGAGGTCGAAGCAGTCGTAAACTCTAGGCCTCTGACTTTCATCGAGACACATGCAGGAGAACCTTGCACTTTGACGCCAGCCGAACTTTTCCTTGGACGAAGGTTGACTTCCATACCGTATGCGACCGCTGACGAAGTCAACAGTAATTCCAAACGATCAGACGTCATACGCAGACACAACTACAGGAAGCTGCTGATTGAAACTTTTTTGAAGCGTTGGCAAAAAGAATACCTGTTGCAATTACGATCTGCACACTTTGCCGACACGAAATCAAATACAGCATTGATGCAAGGGGACATCGTTCTCGTGCACGCGGACAACACGCCACGCCAGCTATGGAAGCTTGCAATGGTCACGAAAGTGTACCACAGTGCAGACGGTCTCATCGTTCTTGCAAGATTAAGTTGCAAGGCGGTCACCTTGCGATCAGGTCGATACAAAGACTGTACCCACTTGAACTATGTGTTCAACTTTGCGCGGCCGGGAATGTTGATTATTTTTCGCCTTCTAGGCTGCGACAAGGAAACGAGAAAGAAGAAGAGAGCGAGCGAGGGACGCGGGGACGCTCAAGTTACAGCAGAGCGCTTCCGAGCGCATTTAAATAAACAAGTATTTTCTTGCCTGATACCTTAAAGACGGAGTTGTGTCTGAACGCAGTGTCTGGAACGCCATCGTCTAAATAGACAGACAAACAGACAGACAGACAGACAAACAGATAAACACCCAGACAGACAGACAGGCGAGATACAGACAGACAAACAGGCAGACAAACAAACAGACAGACAGGCAACAATATACAGACAAACAGACAGACAGACAGACAGACAGACAGACAGACGAATAGACAGATAGAGAAACAGACAGACACACACACAAACAGACAAACGGAACAAACAGACAAACAGACAGACAGACAAACAGACAGACAGACAAACAGACAAACAAACAGACAGACAGAAAGAAGGACAGACATACAGACAGACAAACAGACAAACAGACAGACAGGCAGACAAACAGACAGACAAACAGACATGCAAGCAAACAGAAAGACACAGACAGACAGACAAACAAACATACAGACAGATAGACAGACAAACAGACAGACAAACAGACCGACAGACACAGACAGACAGACAAACATTACAACAGACAGACAAACAGACACACAGACAGACAGACAGACAGACAAACACATAGACAGTCATACATACAGACAGACAAAGAGACAGACTGCCAGACAAACAGACAAACAGACAGACATATAAACAGACAGAGAGACAAACAAACAGACAAACAGACGGACAAACGAACAGACAGACAGACAGACAGGCAGACACACAGACAGACAAACAGACAGACAGACAGACACACAGACAAAACAAACAGACAGACAAACAGACATACAAACAGACAAACAGACAAACAGACAGACAGACAGACAGACAGACAGACAGACAAACAGACAGACAGACAAACAGACAAAGAGATAAGCAGACAGGCAGACAAACAGACTGTGGCATACTTTTCTTATTCTGGCCCGATACACTTGGGGCGTGCGCTAGTAGTGGGTAGTCTGCTGAGGAGAAAAGAAGTAGTTGGAACTATGGCTGAGATGCATTAATAAACCGCGCTGTGTTTTCGGAACCGCGTTTGAGAGTGCTATATTTATTGGTGACCCGGACTATGAACGCGACCTTCCATGGAGCAGTGTGAGCATCTCGACAGCCTCAGCCCTGGTACCGCTACCAGGGCTGAGGCACCCGGCCATGTACCCTCTTTGGGTGTTGTTGGAGGTACTGCTACCATGACGCTACCACAGCTGTGGCTTGCCGATCCCTCTTTATGGTTCATTCAAGTCGAGAACAAGTTCCGCATTCGTCGCATCACGTCAGAAGTTCGCAAGCATGAGATCCTCGTTGAAGCGTTGCCGCCACAGGCAATGGCCGAAATACGCGACCTCCTCGTGGGCCCACCTGGTGACACTCCTTATACGACAGTCAAACAGGCTCGTCTTCACCGACTCGTTCCGCCTAAGCATCGGCGCATTCATCAACTTCTGTGCAACGAAGAGCTCTGAGACCGCCGTCCCACACAGTTTCTACGTCACCTGTAGCACCTGCTTGGGGACCAGCCAGACGGCTCGGAAACATCCATACTGCGTGAGTTGTTTCTACAGCATCTTCCACCTACCATGCGAATTACTCTTGTCCCAGCTCAGGATAAGCCGCTGTCGGAGCTGGCAGAAATGGCCGATGACATGATGGACGTTGTTCCGGCAGTCATAAACGCTGCCCACACCTCTCCGATTTCCGAAGCAGATTCCCTTCGAGAAACGGTAAATGATGTCGCAGCTGAAGTCGCAAACTTGCGTCTGCAATTGCTGAGCATTCACAACTTAAATGACCAGCCTCGTCTACATCGACCATTTCTCGCGTCGGCTGCTCCGCAACGGCCCCTCCACTAGCCCGAGCACTGCTTTTCACCGCAGAACACATGCTATTATCACTGGCATTCTCGTGCCGCGGCTCATAGATGTGTGCCACCTTGCTCATGGCGCATGGGAAATGCTCCGGCCGATCGTCAATAACAGCAGCGGGCGATCAAGGCCAAGCATCAAGCTGCCTCTTCCACATCACCGACAGAACCACAGGTCTGCGCTTGCTGGTGGACACTGGAGCAGAAGTCAGCATAATTCCAGCGTCCAGAACTGACCGGCGTCTTCGCGAGAAGTCAACTCCTTTACAAGCGGTCAATTCTTCGGTCATCGCAACTTACGGACAGAAGTCTCTGACCCTTGATCTCGGTCTTAAGAGGAAACTGCAGTGGTTATTTTGGATAGCAGACGTACGCTACACAATCTTAGGTGCCGATTTCTTAAGGCATTTTCATCTGCTCGTGGATATGAACCGCTGTCGCCTGGTGGATAGCTATACCGGCTTATCGGTCAATGGTTTTCTGTCATGCGCTACGGCCCTAAACCCCCCTTTCGTGAAACCGTCCACGTCACAATATACAGCTCTGCTGAACGAGTTTTCGAAGATTACAACGCAGTCTCCCATGAATAAGACCCCCAAGCACACTGTGACCCACTGCATCGTTACCACAGGCCCACCGGTTAACTGCCGCCCTCGCCGACTTGGCCCTGATAAACTTCGAATTGCTCGCAACGAGTTGGAGCATATGTTACAGTTGCAAATCATTCGTCCGTCATCAAGCTCGTCGTCGTCGACGCTACACATGATTCCCAAAAAGAACAATGACTGGCGGCCCTGTGGTGATTATCGAGCTCTCAATGCAGTTACCGTTCCAGATCGATACCCGTTACCCAATATTCAGGACTGTACTGCCTTTTTAACCGGCACAGCTGTATACTCGAAGATTGATCTTGTGAAAGCTTATCACCAGATCCCCGTTGAGCCTTCTGACATTCCCAAAGCGGCAATAAATACCCCATGAGTATTTATGGATGCCTTTCGGTTTGAGAAACGCAGCTCAGACATTTCAGCGTTTTATAGACGAAGTCACAAGAGGCTTGCCGTTTTGGTTCGCCTATATCGACGATCTTGTCGTTGCCAGCAAGGACGCTGAAATGCACAAGGCACATCTACGTCAGCTTTTCACTCGACTGCGTGATTACGACCTTGTCATCAATGTAGAAAAGTGTCAGTTTGTAGTCTCGGAGATAGAATTCCTCGGACATCAGATCACTAAAGATGGCATCACTCCTCTACCTGACAAGATTCAAGCTATCATCGAGTACCCACCTCCCACGTCCATACGCAGTCTACGACGTTTTCTAGGACGACAATTTTTATCGCCGCTTGATCTCTACACGCTCTACACTGCTGCAGCCTCTGGAAGCACTACTCTCGACTTCGCAAGCTGAGTCAGCCGCAATTCTCTGGGACACGGTCGCGGATCAAGCTTTTGCCAGCGTTGAGACCAAGCTCGCCCAGGCGACCCTCCTGCACCACCCTTCACCAACTACTCCCACTAGCCTCATGTTGGACGCTTCTTCAGAAGCAGTTGGGGCCACTCTTCATCAATAGATCAATGGTGCATGGGCTCTGATTTCCTTCTTTTCCCGCAAGTTACACGACACTGAGCGCCGATATAGTACTCTCGTACGGGAGCTCCTCGCGGCCTACTTTGCAGTGAAGCATTTTGGGTACTTCCTTGAAGGGCGACAATTTGCCATTTTCACCGACCACAAGCCCCTTGTTTCGGCTTTACGTTCCTGCAGTGCCACGCACACTCCGAGAGAACTTCGACACCTTGCTTTCATTGCCGAATTCACCACAGACATACGTTATATAAAAGGCAGCTTTAACAGTGGAGCGGACGCTCTCAGTCGTATTACCATCAATGCCACGACAGGCACCACCGACCTTTCATTGCCCTCGCTCGCGGAGGCAGAGGCATTAGGCGATGAGCTTCCACGACTCCGACACTCTACTTCCCCCGACTGGAACAAGTCAACTTTCCCGATGACGACGTTACGCTCTGGTGCGATGTTTCATACTACTGCACTCGTATCTATGGTCCTTCACAGCTTCGTCATGCTGTTTCTGACACCCTCCATTCCATCTGCCATCCAGGCGTAAGAGCTACGCAACATCTGGTCACTGAACGCTATGCCTGGCCACGCATACGCGCTAACATCCGTGACTGGGTTCGCACTTTCAGAGCATGTCAGCGTATCAAGGTGCAACGGCACACCAAGCCTCCATGGAGAAAATTCCCTCTCCCTGATGCCCGTTTCGACACCATTCATTTGGACATTGTCGGGCCATTACCTCCATGTCGGGGAAATACGTATTTGCTTACGTGTATTGACAGGTACACTATGCGGTCTGAAGCAGCTGATATGTCTGACATCACGGCAGAAATAGTTGCTCATACCTATCTTGCTACCTGGATTAGCCGCTTCGGTGTACCATCAACGGTGACTACTGATCGAGGCAGACAGTTTGAGTCAGTGCTTTTCACCTCTGTCCCATTTTTCTGGGTTGTGCGCGTATTCGCACAACTGCGTATCATCCAGCATCAAATGGCTTAGTGGAGAGACTCCACCGCCATCTAAAAGCAGCACTCGCCTCGCAGCCTCACGCCGAAGATTGGGTATCACACCTCCCCATCGTGCTTCTCGGCCTGCGCTCAACACTTCCGCCAGAACTTGCCTGCTCTGTAGCCTAGATGGTTTATGGCTGCACACTCCTATTGCCTGGTGACATCGTTAGCCCCGTTACTACGCAGAGTGTTTTGGATCCATCTTCTTTCGTCCAGAATCGGCGGATCTTCATGCAAAACTTGCGCCCATCACCAACTTCAGCTCACACTAAGAACCACGTTTTTCTGCCGGCAAACCTACAGACATCTTCACACGTTTTTGTCGTGTCGATGCATCTCGCCGTGTTCTTCAGCCTCGCTATGACGGTCCTTTCCCAGTCATCAAGCGTTCTGAACATAATTTTACAATCCTGCGTAATGGGCATGAAGACAGAGTCAGCATTGAAAGGATCAAGCCGGCACCCATTCTGACAAGCTCCGTCTGATCATTTTTTTTCTTCAAGTGCCCACGGCCACTTGTCTGCAGGGGGGGGGGCGCTATCCGTGGCATACTTTCCTTCCTTTTCTGGCACGACACACTTGGGACATAAGCTAGTAGTGGGTAGTCTGCTGAGGAGAAAAGAAGAAGTAGTTGGAACATAGGCGGAGATTCAATAATGAACCGCGCTGTGTTTTCGAAACCGCGTTTCAAAGTGCTATACAGACAGACAGAAGAAAAACAGACAGACAGACAAACAGACAAACAGACAGACAGACAAACAGACAGACAGACAGACAGACAAACAGACAGACAGACAAACAGACAGACAGACAACAGACAGACACAGACAGACAGACATACAGACAGATAGACAAACAGATAGACAGACCCACAAACAGACAAACAGATAGACAGACCCACAAACAGACATACAGACAAACACACAGACGAACAGACAAACAGACAGACAGATAGACAGCCAGAAAAACAGACAAACAGACAGACAGACAGACAGACAGACAAACAGACAAACAGACCGACAGACAAACAGACAGACAGACAGAGAGAGAGACAAACAGACAAACAAACAGACAGACAAACAGACAGACAAACAAACAGACAGACATAGACAGAAAGACAGACAGGCAGACAGACAGACAGACAGACAGACAGACAGACAGACAGACAGACAGACAGACAGACAGACAGGCAAGCGAAGTGAGGTGAGGAGCGTGAGCGTGCGCTCCTCACCTCACTTCGCTCAACTGCCGGCAGCCACGTGATTGGCCACTTTGTGTCACGTGATCAGTCCTCTCGGTCAGATCGTGCCACAATCTCACTTCGAAGTCAGAGCGGTCGGGAGCGCTAGTCCGAGCGCTCAAATTATACCAACTGAAGGCGCAGCCTCTTTTCAGAGCAATCTAGAGCGCTCAAAAACGCCCAACCGAATACGCCAGTAATCTTCTGTAGTGGCGGAGGGACTCCGTGGTTGAAGCAATGAAGGTCATGAGGGCACGTAATACTTCGTACACGTGCGTTGTTAAAGGCGTTTTTGCACGCGTGTGTGGCTCATTCACATCTACGGAGTCATAAATGCACTATGTCAATAATGAGGCGGCTAGCGAAGGCGGTGAAAACGTCAATGCTGGCGTTACAGCAGTTCACTGACAGCCTCGTGATTTGCCTTGAATATAGCTGTTCGGACGAGGATGATCGTCAGATTCATGTGCACAGCTTAGAAGTCTATCGCTATGCCCAGACATGCCAAAGAGAGTATAGAAGAGGTCACAAATGTCAACTGAACTGATCGGCATCATTTCTTGACGCTGCGCAGCAATGTTTACCCGGCTGCTTCCCGCGCTAATTTCATGGTGGCGCTACAATTGCGCTGCCCTACGGCTAGGTGGCATTAGCCACCGCCAGATCTAAAGGGTACAGCAGCCATATCAATTCATCCAATCATCCATCTAAGCGCTCTGAGATCACCGATGTATTCGGTTGGTACACTACCTCTCACACTCCGATTGCGAGCTGCCTCTGCATCTAGCGACTCTGAGATAGAGAACAAGAGCGGCGAACTGAATACGCCATTAGTATAACCTCCTTGGTTGTGACGTAACAGTGGAGTGCAGTAGCAATGTAACAGTAACATTAGATTTTACGGCAGCTATGCCGGGGCCGATTAAAAACGATGTAACAGCCAGGAAAATGCAGCACACGGGAACGTAACGGCGGGCTTATATTGACGAATGCTATTGGGCTCACTACAACTCCAACTGAAAAGTGATCGCAAAATCGTTGTTCTGCTCAGTGTGCCACGAGTGATTTCTTGTTTAGTTTTGTAGACAATGGATCCATATTGAACAGCCACCTACCTAATTTATATGTTTTTCATTCTTGGGCTTGAATTTTAGCTGAATTCATGTTGGGCTGGTTTTAAACAGGAAAGTAAGACTTAAAAAACTTGGAGGACGTTTGAGCTTTACTTTCAATAGTAAAACGCGATAGCGTAACCGGGCCTCACGTGCATCAGCTGCGCCTTCGGTTTCGGTGAATGCCTCAACCAAAGCGGTGGCGGTAACGCCTTGCAAGTAACGCCGTTAATGGTAACGCGTTACTTTCATTGGTAACTTTGAAACGTACTCATTACAATTTCAGAACTGTAACGTGTAACGTACCTACGCTGCCATTTCTTGGTAACGTGTGGTGTCATGTTACTTGTTACTTTTTTAATCTTCTGACTGCCATTTAGCCAGAGCTCGCCCCGATGAATTCTTTTGACGCAACCTCGGAGAGGTCCGCATGCCAGGCATAGACAAAAAATGTGCCGGTGGAACCTGTGTTTGTTCGTGGAAATCGCGGGTAGAAATTTCTTAAGACACCCCAAATCCCTTTGGCGTAGGTTGGGCCATCTCCGCACAAAACTTGAAAAAAAAAGCCGCAGAATCCGCCGTGACAAACTGTACGGACATGCTTTTTGTGGAAGTGGATTATAGCAGATGTATTGCTGGCGCGAGTGTGACCTCCGTTCGTGGTGGAAGGAAATAGCTTCCTCGAGGAGACGCTTCGCCATGACCTCATATAGAGAGTCACAAGAGAGGGAAATAATTAAAAGAAAGAGACAGGGTGGTTAACCAAAATGAACTGGTTCGCTACCCTGTACGGGGGTGGGGAAAAGGATCGGAAAGAGGATAGATATAGAGAGATATAAAATAAATTAGAAAAAACAACAACATGCGCACACATTTAGGGAGTTCCGATCACAGTCGTTTGGATAGGACAGACTAAGAGAGTCACAAATTTTCATATTGTACTTTCTTCTTGAACAATCACTATATAAAAACGACGTCCGCAAGTTCCAGGAAAAAACTAGTACACTCGCTGAGCACAGTGTGGTGAACGACCACTGCATTGAATTCGACAAGCTCCGCATCTATACGGCTTAGTGGCTAATTACTATACGCGGCTTTTTGTGGAATCTTGCCCCAGCCAAAGAAAGCCGTTAACTTCAACAGGTATACAGATGTGCTTACGATCTAGAGTCTGCCTCAGCAGGATTTTTCGCATCACGGAGAATATTCGCACGGCACGAATAAAGGCCTTCATAAAAAATGGAAAGAAAGACTGTGATTGGGACGCAAAAATTATTTTTTTTTCTTGCAGCGAAAATTTTTTTTTGTTCTCTAACTTCACTGGCGTTGCTCTGTTACAACTAAGGCCCATTAATACCGCTGTCACATGAACACTACAGCTAACCACAATATACAGGTAGCCACGCATCATACATAACCGTACTTAGTGTCCTAACCTCAGTTATCGCAAACAGGCGATTCCATGAGATGTCGACACCGACCCAAAAATGCATACTTTAGATATGAATGAGCATTTCATTAATTACACACATACCACACAGTAGCCTGAAAATGAACTTACTTTTCCTCGTGCCTAAATTAAAAGGCCGAAAATATTGAACACATTTAACTTGGAGGTTCCCATTGCGATACCCGTCATTGTCAAAAGTTTACAGCAGTATGACAGCTACAAAGAATAAATTGTGTGTATGAAATGTACGCGCAGAAACGAATAAACTAGCGTTGCCTTAAACTTGTAGGGTAAAATAAAGTACTTTTGAAAACTGTATAAATATTTGAAATTTGATGATGGTTGCTGCCTAGCAGTTCATAAAAAGTTGATAGGAATTTTCAACCTTGTTTTGAAAACAAACATTGTTTTTTTTTCTCTCTGCAATTGCAGCTACGTTACTTGTTATTAGAATTCTGAGCGAGCGAGGCTTATTTTGGACATCCTAATATAAACACTTGCAAATTCTTGTGGTAATTTCACTGGTGCAAGTGAATGCAAGATGTTCATGCACAGATATTTCTTTCTGTGCTGCTACATATTTGGGCATCTATTTCGCTAGTAAAAGCACGCCGTCATAGCGCACCTTTTTCGGGTAGGTAGACTGCGCACGAGCATGAATTTTAGTGGCCAAAACACGACAGCAGGGGCGGACCAAGGGTCATCTGGTGTCATAAACGTGTGAATGTACCCCCCTTCCCCCCCAAAAAAAGAGACGCCAATGCAGGCCTCCGCGACTGCGTATACGGGCATGCGGCACTAAAATATGTAGAGAGTTCAGTGATGTTTTTTTTTTTGCTGATACCGTGCATGATTGAATCTGATATTGCGAATATTTTCACATAGAGAAATATGGCTCAATCATGTGCCACTACGCGACATTTATATAGAGTTTTTTTTTTTTCGGGACGAAGGTCCATGTAATCTAGAGCAGTCCATTCCTCAGGCGTATTCAGCACAGCATATCCACAGACAGACAGACAGACAGACAGACAGACAGACAGACAGACAGACAGACAGACAGACAGACAGACAGACAGACAGACAGACAGACAGACAGACAGACAGACAGATATCCACAGACAGACAGACAGACAGACAGACAGACAGACAGACAGACAGACAGACAGACGCAGGCAGGCAGGCAGGCAGGCAGGCAGGCAGGCAGGCAGGCAGGCAGGCAGGCAGGCAGGCAGTCGTTTCGCTTCACTCATAATCATTCAGTCTGTGGTTGCTGTAATGTTGCAGTTTCAAGCAATATCGTTGCTCTTAGAACACCTGTTTGCCACACGGAGGGCCTGAGTTTGATTTTATCTCGAACCCGACTATTTTTATTAGCTATTTCATTTGCGCCTATTATAATTTTTCCGCTTACTACCAATGCCGCTGACACCGACACTGGCACCTGAATTTCTTCGAGACAAGCTGTTTAAGCTACAAGCATTATCCCTCAGAAAAAGAAGTTTTCAGGCCCCTGTAGGGTGCTGCATATTAAAAATGTAAAGCTAATGTGCGTCAGGCGCGTCGGAGGTAGCTGTTCCCGCCGTTGCGACATGCAGCTATGACACTAGCCAAGCTAATGAAGCCTCACTATGTGCTCAAGTGATTGATCTTGTCAGACGGGGTCACGCAGCTTCCCTTGACTAAGCACCTCCGCGTTTTCAAAATTTCGCCGCACCAACAGTTCATTATACACTTAGCGCATGCTACAAGGCAGTCGTTACAATATAAGGAGTTTAGTTCTATACTCTCGGTCTGGCTCAACTGCTTGCTCGCATGTATAAAGTTGTTTATCTTCTTCTTTTCTTGAGTGCCTGAGTGCAGTACTTCTGAAAAATAAAGTGTGATCGCGTGAGAAGTCAGTGCTTTTTTTATACGCGGTGGTTTAGTAATTAAATGGAGAGTGTCAGTGCAAAAACGCAATTCTCTCCGAGTATTTGTGCCATTTGTTGAGCAAACAACATTTGTAAAATCTAACAATAAAACACGAGAATATAGTAATATAAGCATATAATTCCTGCCGACTCGCTATTTCTTTCATGAATGCTACATAAATAGCAGCTTAGTAATGGGATTACGGCTCAACGCATGCCTGTTGTGGTGCACCGATACCTGACACGCAGGACCTTCTCCCGAAGCCATCGCCCCATATGCGGAACTCATTACTGTCCTCGAGGCTAAACTTCCAAAGCTTTGTGCGCAAAAGATTGTTGTGAATTTGTAAGTCCGATAGCAATCGCTGTTTCTGAGGCCAAAACTAGCCAGAGCTTACATCAAGTCACTGTTACGTGAGACCCACCCCACGCTTTAACTTTTTTACTCAGCTCTCACGTTTGGCAAGCCCACTTATCGTTCCTTGTTTTTTTTTTATTATTTTTACCGTATCAAGCGTGAGCAACTGAGCTCGTATAATGTTAATGAAGTGACCACCCGGTGTAATACCCGCTGATGGTCCCACCACCACTGGGGAAATCTGGCATGCTTCGACAGCTTCAGCGCCTTCTGAATGGACTTGCCATCTCTTTGCTTTTATCATCATCATCTTCTTCTTCTTCATCATAATGTTCATCATCATCATCATTCCCAGGTTGTTTCAGTCCACTTGTAGTAAAGAAAAAGAAGACGACGAGTTTCCAGGGTTGTTGATGTGCCCATGATCTACCTTCATGTCCCACCGGTGCTATTACTCTATTGTTTAAGGCGTAGCTGCCTCGTAATGAATTGTCGTACTGGAGCACGAAGGCATCTGCCAATAATTTCCAGTTCATCAAATCATGCATGAGCTTGTTGCTTCTTATGCAATCAGATGGCACAAAAAGGGGGTAAATCTACTGCCTTTGTATTAAGGCAGCGATCTCAACATTTCGCAACTTGCGACTGTACTTTTCGAACTGGCGAACAAACGACAGTACGATTTCTATCTTCGAGCTCTCAACACGCTTATTCGTTTGCCCCTGCTTAATCGAACCCTCAAGATTAATATTACTGCCATCGTGACCTGAGATCACCATATAGGGATAAGATATGCTCAATTTTTGTATGCACGCATTTCTCTATATTTGTATGTGACCACTCCGTTACTATCTTTATAGCGTGTTTTCTACGGTTATATACGTCGCTGATGTTCTGATAATAAAGTTAGTTGCGAGCGATGCCGTTTATGTTCTGTCCTTAAGTGTTCTTCCTTGATTGTAGGCGTACTTGTTGTATTTCAGTAAGTTACGTTAGCCCCACCATGGTGGTCTAGTTAATGAGGCACTCGGCTGCTGATCCACTAGTCGTATGATCGAGTCCCGGCTGCAGGAGCTCCATTTTCGATGGAGGCAAACATTCTGTAGGTCCGTGTGCTCAGATTTGGACGTCTATCATAATCATATGGTCGTTTTGGGAAGTTAAGCCCCACATGTCAATCAAGTAATCTCCATTACTGTCTTGCTCAAACCACACCCGAGTGTCCGGGAACCGCCTTCAAGATTATTTTACATCATCTGATAAGCTTTAGCACGCAACAAGAACAGTACAGAGTTCCTTCTGGAACTAACGAGGACATCAACGAAAGCGCTGGAATATTCGATGCCACATGTATAAATGCCGATGCACCTTAGCTTACACATAAGATTACTGACAACCGCAAACGTGCTCGCTGTTATCAATGTGTGAAAAGTGTATTGCTTGTAGAGATAGAATCACACTTGTCTAGGACAGCGCGCGGAGCGCGTGACTGTCGACACTGTTGTTAGCTGCAGCTGCTAGCTCATGTTAATTACAAGCTTACGTTCATTCTTGAGTTATTGCACAAGGGCGTAGCATTGGTATGACCATGTATGGTATCATTACGGCGTTGCTCTTAACATAATGTTGTAGGAAACGGCTGCTGCAGCGTCCGACTGGGCGACAAGTGTGATTCCGTCTGAACTTTACCTTTTCATTTCATGTGCACAACTTCACCAGATTAAAAGTTTCAACTTAAACACGCCGTCTGTTGCCTTATTCAACTTCCCGACCACGTGACAGTATCATCGGTGGCGTCCTTCCAGAAAGACGCAGCCATCGTGTGTATAGATCTTTGTTTCCCGCTGTAGAATTGCTAGGAAGCCAACGATGTAACCAAGAAGTACAATGCCGGATATAAAAAAGGAATATTAGTGTTCAGCTTAATGACTGCCGACACCATCTTTGTTGTTTACTTTCTGTTCATTAAGACTACCCTAAGAACTCAATAGCAGCTAGTTCTCTTTACAATCCCTCCTGTATTCTAGATTTGTGTTTACTGGGATTATAAAAAAAGCTAAGTATGCCATAATTGACAGGTACCTGCATATTTTCATGTAGACGACTGCCATCAAGTTGATAATCAAAATGTAAATAACATTTTTATTTCTTCGTTTGAATGAAACTTTGTAGTGCTGCAAGGCTTTTGAGCCTCAGCACAGACTTGGTTTGCGAAGACAACAAGGGCCTCACTGGCATAAGATTTGGAGCATTTCTGTACTGCTTCAAAAAAGCCTGATATAAATGAAGGGACCTTTCATCTGCATTTGAATCAAATTTTGGGAGCTGTACAATAAAAACTCTTTAGCCTAGAATTGAGCCGTATCACGTGCGCGACCTTATACTGTTGAACACATTTCATAACTGAATCGTGCTTTTATATCATTGCGCTACCATTAGGTTGAAACATACCAATTTTTTAGGCGGGCTTTTCTTGAGAGTGTAGTCAGATAATGTTTACGGATTAAAAGTGTCTGTATTACCTTTTCAGAAATTAAGGAATAGACAACAAATATAGCTCAAATGTTGCATGGTAACTATAGCTTGCAGTTCAAGTAGCATTTTAATTATCATTTTGGTCTATGATGCTCTCTGTGTGGTCGCTCATTCACTGGTGTTATTTGTTTTCGACCTTTCTGCGTCTTAATTAGCATTGAAACGTTACAGTAGGTATTGTGCTGCCTTTAATTACGAAGCTGTCGGTGACTGTGATTCTGAAAAGTGAAATTACGACGCATTCGAGGTCGAAAATCATAGCCTAGTCATAAATATGGCCGCGGTGATCGTGCGTGCATAAAATGGCTCAACTAACGATTCATCTGCGCAATCATTGGTAATTAGTCTCTCAATTATAGCCCCTCTTTTATTACAATGAATAGAACACAATCAAGTAGCATCGTAGCCTAAAAGCTTTGTTAGCGCGTAGGCCTTGGTCGCACATACAAACCCAGCAATTTTATGCGACGATGAAGCAGCATGTCGCTGAGCGAGCCCATTCATCTGAACAGCTACAGGTCACGCTTGCGCAAAGCTTTTGCGGGGTGTAGCACCCAAAAGGTCTCATTTTTCTTTCCCCTCTGCAGGTGTGAATCGGAAGCTCAGCCGAGTGACGCAGGAACAGCGCTGCGCCATGGATACATCATAGCAACGATTTCGCACCGTGATTACGCATACACTCTTAGCAAGATGGAAGCCATGGTTTGAGGATCACCGTCCACCTCCACACGGCTATCTCGAGCGCTGTATTTCTTCACTTTCGCAACCTGTTCAACCTTGATTGCATCACTTATAATACGGAGAAGCAGCGCCGGTTCAAGAGTGGTTGGTTGGTTGGTTGTGAAAGAGGAGGAGGTGCCATTGCCGGGCATCACCGTGACACGAGGCGAAGAAGCTCTGTCATTTTGTGTGTGTGTGTCTGTGTGTCCGAGCTTTGCAGGAATTGAACGGAAAAAAATCAAGGAAGATGAACGCTAGCGACAGGCATTCAAGGTTGCATGCAAGCAGGAGAGCACACCCCTGTGGTGCACGACGCGTCTCTAATGACACAACGCGCGCGCGGCAGCGAAAAGCATGGGTGCGGAACAAGTGAGGGCAAGCGGCATCTCTTCGATGGTCTTCGGAGCAGGCACCCGCATTCCTGGGTCAAGATCCGCGGTTCCTCCGAATCATCCAGCTGGATATCCCTCCCGCCCTTGAATGGGAGCCAGGCCGACGTTGCTGACACCCTTCGTTTCACCTGTCAATTAGAGCTGCCGCTGCACAGTTGCGACAGATCGGCTCGACGGGTAGACCAACATCAAAAACGTGCTGTTCGCACTTGGACAACTATCAAAGGTGCGTCTCGAAACCAGGGAGCTTCATTCGAGATAGGAAAGAAAAAAAGTCTCTGCTTTAGGTCGTATACGACAGCGTCTCCGTATTGCAGAACTCCTCATCCTGTGCGGGCACAAAGGGGTCTCCACCTACACAGAAAAAAGGAACAAAATGAAGTAGATGCCGTGCGAACTGAAGCACTGCATAAAGAAATGCTTGGTATAGTGAAGCCTTGCTTGGATACACGCACACACAGCGTACACAATTCGGTCCTTTCTTGAGACGGACGTCTTCCTTACAAGTACGTGCTTCAGCGTGGCTGCCAGCTAAATGCGGCCGCTCTCGATCGCCTATAGAAAGATTAGACAAGAGTAAAAAACAGAAGAATCTGCTTCTGATGTCCTGCTATTGGTTGCTCCTCTTCTCACAGTCGATGTCTCATGCAGGCGCTGCTTGGCCAGTATAGGAACTAAAACGAGGCCTCTTTATAAGGGACCAAGGGTGCCAATGCCTGCGACGTTAAAAGCGTCATTTTTGTTGACTTAAGGGAACACAAAAGAAATAGAAGAACCAAGAACAACCTCTAATGCCTAGGAAGGATTTTACATCGCGGCTGTTTCTGTATCTATCCCGACATTATATACGAGGAAATTAGCTTTTTCAGTAGTACCGAATATTTCACCCCTTTAAAAATAAGTAATTTTGCTGCCTCTATATTGTCAGTAGGGGACAGCAGTGTGTATACATCTATGGTTTATTTCTTTATGAAAAAGTGAGCTGCCACACAAAAAGAAAGGGACACATAAAAGAACCAGTGACAACACGAGCGCTGAATTGGTTCAGCACTCGTGTTGTTTTTTTCTACCTCCTCGTTTTTTTACCGCGCTGCAGCTCAATTTTAAATATGCAACACCAACTTGCCCAACGTCGTACCCTTTTGTGCTGGATATGTGTAACAAAATGAAAGATTCGCGGATGCTTTTTTTTGTTTGTGAATGGTCGCTGAGCGCAATGATGAAACATGGTCCACCGCACTTTTGTGTCAGATTCGCAAGTAAATTGCAAAGTCGTCTAGAAAACAGATGAGCATGAGCGAAGTGAAGACTAGAGCCGTTAAAATGGAATCCTGCGCGTGACGCTCATACTGATATGGTGGTTGCGCAGGAACAAGGGCTTCGTAATAAACGGAATACCTTGTGAAGCTCCAAAGAACGTTAGCCGTGTGGAAGTGCATTCGTCAAAAAGAAAGATGTCTACAGGACGCGTTTGCTTTGCGAGCCCCGCCACGGTGGTCTGGTGGCTAAGGTACTCGGCTGCTGACCCGCTTGTCGCGGGATCGAATCCCGGCTGCAGCGGCTGCATTTCCGATGTAGGCGGAAATGTTGTAGACACATGTGCTCAGATTTGGGTGAAGGGGCATCCAGCGGCTTGAGGAGGCTTTGGCGAAGCAAAGGGAGAAAAGGAGCCGACAACCCGTCTAACGGGCACGGATGCACCCGAGTAACAGTCGCCTAGTCGTAGCAAAACATCCTCGAGGTCTAGGCTCTGAGATTATCGGACTCTAATAGCCGTAATCTTCAGATAGGGAACATCCACGCCCTGCGAGGCCGGGGACTTCCCACATGCCGGATGTATAAATAAATGTTATTTCTCTCTCTCTCTTTCAGATTTGGGTGCACGTTAAAGAAGCCCAGGTGATCGAAATTTCGGGAGCCCTCCACTACGGTGTCTCTCATAATCATATGGTGGTTTTGGGACATTAAACCTCACATATCAATCAAATCAGCGTTTGCTTTGCGAAGAGGTCGTGACGTGAATGTTTCATGCTTTGCCTTCATCGGATGAATTGAACGTGCCTGTTGGCTCAGTCCATGGCTATGTCAGTTGGTCAGTGAATTTAAAGAAATTAAACTTATGCAGCAAGCGACGTTGAGGCAGTGATGCGTTTTATGCTTTTGAGGGGGGAAAGCTGTGACGAGGTAACAATATGACAAAAAAAGTTATCAAAACCACTTAAACATTGTCGGCACACTAAATTACAGGTAAAGATTTCTCGACAAGCAGCGAGCCTACGGAAGTAGCATGAATGCTTGGGCTCATCGATTTTTAGGCTCAATGTGTAGAAGAAGCCACAGGACTTTCAGAAACATCACAATGTAGGCTAAGGAAGCACTTACAAACTTCTTCAATGATGAAACGTATGGGCTTAGTGAATTCACTTAGCATTTACAAGATGTTGCTGCTCACTACAACTTGCAGAACGATGGAGCTGGAGAGCTTGATTGGTGCGTAGAATCTGCGTGATGTTCCAAAGCTATAGCACTCTACCTCGAGCTCATGCATGGTGTCAACTTATTTGGTGTTACGCCCGAGCAGTCCTCTGCAGATTAAAAAAAACTGAGCGGTCGTTAGCGCTCTTCGCCATTCGCTGGTTGGCTTCTCGAATGATGTGTCCAGCATCAGAATTGTCTAAAACATTTTGTCACGAAAATTTTTTGCAATAAGACGTGTTTTTTTTTAATACGCGTCTACTGGTCTTTCATAGCTAACTCTGGGTTGGGCACCAAGAAATCACGAACTCTTCACTATATATTCACAAGAAAAAGCAGCCGCATTTTGACGCAGACCTTGTTGCACGCATCTTTTTCGGATGGGGCTATCCCTTGTTATAACCATGGATAGAGAATCAGAGTTCATATAGCCCTGCTCGTGGAGGAAGCGAAATTGGAACCAGATACATTCGCGAAGAAACATCCTCACGTTCACCTCGGAGTAAGTGTTAACATGACATCGCATTCCAAAGGTACGACCAGTGAAATTGCGAGATGCATGGAAAAGACTATATATATACGCAGGGGTTCCATGGAGAGCCGATAAACAGGACAGCACATCTTCAGAATACCTCGACTGGCAAAGGGCGCCGAGGTAAAAATGCCGCGAAATGTTGTGCAGAAAACGCTTCTAGAACTTTAAACATATTGCGTCCCGCCGAACTGTGAATCGGGTATCGATCGTTTCTCTGCGCCGCGGTATGGGTGCTCTCGCGCGACGCTGAACAGTCCAGCTCTTTCGCCAAATATTCACTGAGAGCTGCGTACCCTTCACCTCTAGTTAAAGAGAATGCGTCCATTTTGTTCTCAAATATGCACTATATTGTCATGAGGTCGTGACGTGGACGAAAGGAGCAGACCATAGATCGAATTGATTGTTATGTGGGGTTTAACGTCCCAAAACCACCATATGATGATGAGAGACGCCATAGTAGAGGACTCCGGAAGTTTCGACCACCTTGGGTTCTTTAACGTGCACCCAAATCTGAGCACACGGGCCTACAACATTTTCGCCTCCATCGGAAATGCAGCCGCCGCAGCCGAGATTCAATCCCACGACCTGCGGGTCAATAGCCGAGTGCTTTGGCCACTAGACCCCTGTAGCGGGGCACCATAAATCGAAGATGTAGTGGTTTATTTGGGCAAAACTTGTGGCCACAAAACAAAAAGTAAGATTACAGCGATACAAACTGACACAGATAGCGGCGAACAGAGCGTTGGCCGTCGATCAACTGACAAGCTGTGAAGCACGGCGGCATTTATACATGCGCCGTCGAATATTTAAACGTTATCGCTATCGGCCACGTAGATTCTAGAGTAATCTGTGATGTTCGCGATGTGGGCGCCATCTTAACGGAATGATCTATACTACAGTCCCGAAGCTTCTCCAAACACTGCAGGTGTGGTTCGCGCTGAGAATTGCGTACAATGTAACGGGGTGATAACAAAGCTTGAGGAAGGAACGTGGCAATTTTGTTAAAAATTGTCTGTCACTTCAAATGGAAGATTACTCCAGCCTCATAAACTCGGGTATAGTTGTCGAATAAACAGGCTAAAAGAAAATATGCAAGAAAAGACGGTTATGTAACGCGTCCAGCATGAATTTTCTTTTCGGCATCGGCACCACTCTTCGATTGGAAGGCATATTCAGTGATAATGGCACTTTCCCCTGCCTCATTAGAACAGCCCCAGTTTTCTTCTCACTGCTTTAACTATTTACCTACACGGCATCAAATATAAAGCCTCCAATATAGGAGTAAAATTGGGTAAGGAGGAAAAGCGAGCAAGCGATTTTTCAATAGCTGCCTTAGCGTAAGCGACCAGATATAATACTTTAATTACTCTGTCGCTAGCGTTAGATATCAGATAACCTACCATGGTGATCTAGTGGTATATGGTGCTCGACTGCAGACTCGCAGGTCGCGGGATTGAATCGCAACTCTTGCGGCCACATTTTCGATAGAAGCGAAAACGCTTGAAGCCCGCGTACTTAGATTTAGGTGAACGTCAAAGACACCCAGGTGGTCACAATTTCCGGAGCCATCCACCACGGTGCCTCTAATAATCATGTCGTGCTTTAGGAACATTAAACGCCATCAATTATTATTAGAAATCTCGTACGAGGTACGCAAGCAAAAGAAAAAGAAACGCAAACGCGTATAAATATATGCCTTCCATCGAGGCGCTGCTTAAATGTCCAATGTAAGAGCTCCCTCATTAGCACGCATCATCCAGGGGCCAGCGAATAGATAAGCCATTAGGCGTCGATAGTGGAAGGAACGGGAGTGCAGCTAGTGCGTGCGGATCACGCTGAGCTGGCATCTATCAAGTTCCGTGGAACCCCGCGCGCACTTCCGGAGCGCGCAGTATCGCTCACTGCACTCTACCTCCCGAAAATGGCCAGCGCAAGAATCAGTTAGCTATAATAAATGCGCCCTCCCGAGCTACGATCCCACATCGTATACGTGCGAACACCGCCGTAAACTGAGCGCGCACGCAATTTGCGAAGCGCTTTTGCTCCGAAGTCCACCTGCTCGAGCGCGCATCACGCACGGATGGGCTAGTGATAGCGCACGGAAAACACACGAAGCTCTTCCCTACATCCACAAGGTTTGCGCCACAGTTATGTTTCAGCGCTAAAACAGCTGCTGACCACTACATACCATTACATAGCCAGCAAGCAGGCCTATATATAATGTGCATTCATGTGTGCGTGCCTTAAAATAGAAGTACGCGCGCTCCAAACCAGTCGACCGTACCGTGATCGAAAACGGCGAATTAATTGCGCTAGTTTGCACAGAAACCACGCGGGGTTAACAGGCGGACCGTCGGTGCCTGTACGTGTGCTCGTATGCTAGTGCGGTCAAATTTTATTTCATATGGATTTGCGAGCGCTGCCACCATTTGAAAAACGCTAATGGAAACGCTCTTCGCGACGCTACTAGCAGAGCGAGACATTAATTACTTTTAGAGATTTCAGATAAGCACTCGCAAGAGCTTCGACGATAGCGTCAAACAGGAACAGCAGCGGTCTGAACAGAGTTTGCTTCACTGGGACAGACAGCCTGCTACAGGGCGTCATTTGCGATATTGCCATGCGGTGATGCTTCGCAGGACAAGGGGCGAAACAGGCTGTTGAAAGAAGATGGTACGGAAACTGGGGACGTTATACATACCAGATTCTGCATGCCGTTTTTCTGAGTCACTTATATAAAAACAGTTCATCCTAAAGACTATACGTGGCCGTCAACGTTATAAGAAACTATGTGAGAGAGTCAAATAATTCAAAGAATGCAGCATGTACACTAAGCCGATTGTAATGTTGTGGCGAAATAGCAGGGAGGCAAAACTTTCCTTAGTGTGACAATGACAGAGAATCAAGACGTATTTTCAGTTTGAACGTGTCCCAAAGATTGGTTTATTTCTACACTATGTATAACACTCTCGTAGAGAGGGAAAATAAATGTAAATTCAAAACAGAGAAACACAGCTATAGACAAAGAGCTTTCTCTGCACCCCGCACGCGCAAATGTTTTGAGGAAGAGAAGAAAAGCACTCTGTCCCTGCGGCTTTCAGTTTTTCTTCTGCGAATGGTCCTGTAGGTTCTAAAAGCGCCGACGTCAAGGACGCTCTCTGGCCGCTGTGGTAGCTCAGTGGTTAGAGCATCGAACGCGTTATTGGAAGGTTAGAGCAAGGACGCTCTCCACTCTTCCTGTGGTGTCCCCTTTGTAGACGACACGTTGTCGCCTTTGAATATATAGCTAGCCGTTATGTTGCACCCAGCGTCTTCACCAAGTTTCCTCCTATTCCGCCTTTTCGCCACGATCTCTCAATTAACGTTCCTTCGAAGCGGCGGTTGGATGCTTTCCCTGATGCGACAAATACAGCATGTAAGTCGGCACCTATTGGTTGGTTTACAACATATCATGTTAAATCATCATTGTAGTGTGGTCGTTAATACGTGCCGACATGTCCCTTGCATTGCATATTAGCATGTCTCTAATATCGAGTTAGTTTGTGCACCCTCTATGCTTCTATCCTTGGCCTCCTTTCACACCTCCACTTTTCTCTCTCTATTCCCTCGGTGCAATCACATACGGTTCAATATTCATTCAATTTTTCTTCAATGCATATCCTAGTAGCCCTATTGGTAGGACGGTACGACTTTGATTGAAAGCAGCGTACACAAACAGCTTCTTGTAAATCATGCACTGATCCAGCTCACTGGGATGCAACAGAGGCCACAAAGATGGGACTCTTGGGCCTGTTTTTTTTTTTGTAATGCGTCAAGCACGCTAATGAAAAACAAAATTGAAAACTAATTATTATGTTCATATAGATACTCCTTCGCAATAAAGAAGTTACTTCAATGATGGTCTGAAATGAATCTTCGTGAGAAGGTGAGCATCTTTACGAAAGACTTCTTCATGGACAAATAACCATAAGCGCTTGAGATTAACAGCTATGCATCACCATATAGTAATGCTGTCTTATATAGTCCGTACACTGTGGGCAGAATTAGAATTGTGTGCGTGTGAATGACTTATTGCAATGTGAACTCCTGCAAGCGAACTGTATCCATGATCATGTCATTTTAAATTGTTTCAGTGTGGTATGTGTTCTTGGTTAGTTGTGCATTTTTTTACTTTATGTAACCACTTTTGTTTTCTTTTGCTACCAGAATTATAAAAATGGAGTATCCTAGGTAAAATATACCATAACATCTCCACAGCAATACAGTAAAAACAGAACAGAACAGGAAGTTAGCTCCCTGCATGTATCTTTACACGCCGCCGCTACACCACGTGGTGTCCAGCCGTGGTGGTCTAGTGGCTAAGGTACTCGGCTGCTGACCCGCAGGTGGCAATATTATATCCCGGCTGTGGTGGCTGCATTTCTGATCGAAGTGGAAATGTTGTAGGCCCGTGTGGTCATGTTTGGGTGCACGTTAAACAACCCCAGGTGGTCTGAATTTTCGGAGCCCACCACTACGGTGTCTCTCATAATCATATGGTGGTTTTGGGACGTTAACCCCCATATATCAATAATTCTACACCACGTGGTAACGAAAGAGGGACAGCACTAGGACGTAGATGATAGTACAGGTCTTTCGACGTACAGATGAAATAAAAGCGAACCGAAAGTGGAGAACGTACATATGTACATGCTCTCAGTATTTCTCTACGCCGGAAATATCATTAACCATAAACGTTGTTCGCGTTTCGTGCAACCAGACATCCCGGTGTATCGCATCTTCATGGCATTATTTTAGTGTGTACCATCTACATGTCGGCATTTCCGCCAAATCAGTTGTCGTAATAATACTAATGTTGGTGCTTTACGTCCGAACACCGCAATATCATTGTACGCCTTCATGGAGGGTTCCGAAAATTTCGATCATCTGGGGCTCTTTGCCACTCACCTCAGTCTGAATACACGGACCTCTATCATTTCGCCTCTGTCGAAAACGTGGCCGCCATGGCCGGGATTCCATTTCGCGACCTTCGGGCCGTCACTCAAGCCCCGTAGTCACTAGAACACCATGGTGGGTAAAACAGCTGTCCTAACATCAATATTTTTGTAAAGCTGTCAAGCACAGGGCAGTTGTTGGCAAAATGTCGTCGTCATCGGTCACGGTTAGAAAGTATGAGACGCTTTTTCAGGGTTCGCGAACTAGCAGGTAAATTGTGGTGTCCTTCCACACGCCGCGGAAATAAGCATGACAGGCGCAACTGTAATAGACAAATCAGAGTTGATTAGGAACAACAAAAACGGGTGTTAAAAACATCTTGGTCGAAATCAAGAAGAAATGTGCATGGGCAAGATTACCGCCAGTCATTAAAAGTAGCAGACTAGATTCGAAGAGACGAAACGCGTCAAGGGGACAGAGAAAGCTAGGTGAGCGGATGAGATTAGCAAGTTTGCGTGGACCGCAACAAGCACACAACCGGTTTTGTTGAATGAACATGCAGGAAATGTTTGCCATGCACTGGGCGTAGTCGAATTGATGATGATAACGATGGTCATTCTACTGTTATACACGCGTTCAAAAAATTTATCTTTTTTTAAGTACCTCGTGTTGCAAGCTTTTCTAAGACGCAGCAGGTATTTTTTCGCAAAAGCCGCGAATTGATCATGAAGCTATGTAATAGAATTTCCGTCACAGACTTCTGAGTCACATGTATTCCTCTTGAGCCAGAAAAAAAAAAGCTGCTCACACCCTATCAGACATCGCCCCTGACGACAGTGCCACCGCATACTACATGTGTCGGCTACTGAAGTGAGCGTAAAATCTATGTGTGACTCTAAATAGGTTTCGATATTACTTACTCGAAAACCACCGAAAATAATTCCTCTGAGAAAGGAAAATCTAATCAGCATAAGCTGGTCAACGCATTTTTTACATCTTTGAACTCACCGATAATGACGTTGTGTGTATTGGCGGATAAAGTCGCCGAATAGTCAAAATGCAGTTATTTGTGGGTGAAATTATTAATACGTGCGAACGAAAATAACTTCCTCGAAATGTTCGGGTTGTACAAAAAGAGTACGTCTTAAATGGATAAAAAAGGATCGCGTTCGCCTGCACATTTCTTATCCTCAAACCAACGCCACAAATGCGACTTCAAAGAGAGTGCGTAAATGCAGAATCTTGCTTTGTAAAGCTCGCCTCGACTAACGAATTCAAACCCAGTAGTGGTGGTCTAGTGGGTAAAATACTCGGCTGCAGTGCTAACCCGCAGGTGACGGGATTGACTCCCGGCATCGGCGGCTGCATTTTCCATGGAAGTGAAAATGCTGTGGGCCCGTATGCTCAGATTTGCGTGCGCGTTAAAGAACCTTAGGTGGTCTAAACTTCCGGAGCCCTCAACTACGGCGTCTCTCATAATCGGATGGTGGTTTTGAGATGTTAAACCCCACATATCAATGAACTAGCGAATTTAAGTAATGTATATTTGTGGCATAAGGGATGCTATTTTTTGCAAAGCCGAATAAAGAAACTACATAGGGTGCATGTTTTTTTTTGTAAGTTCCTCATATTATCTTGCAAAACTCGACCAGGCCTCGTGAATTCAAGTACCGTTCATTTCAGGCCTCAGGCATTATTTTCCACTGAACATGAGTAAAGAAGCAATTTAGACACCATGTTTTTCGGCAGTTGCTATCATTGTGTAAAACGCTACCGAGCTCGCAAGATACATTTATTTATTTACAGTATACTGCAGTCACAAAAGACCATGCAGGTGGGAAAATATACAAATGTAAGGTAACAAGCACAGGTGTAGCCGAAAGAAACACAAGTTCACGGAAGAACCTACCGCATATCTAGAAATATTACAAAAATATTCAGCTAAATCAATCTCGACAACAAAATAATACAGTTTGCAGGAGAGGGACGCATATAAATAGGATTAAAAAAACATCTTCACCCTTTCACTTTAATTTCTCTCATATTAGAGTGCTAAACGTAACAGCAGCTGGCAATTGTAAAAAAAAAACTCAACAACATCAAAAGCTACCCCAAAATAAGTCGGGTGTCTTTGCAACTTATGAATTAACACTAAAACAGTAAAAAAATGATGAAATAAAAATTAAAAACTACTAAGAAAGAATAAAAAGTCACATGAACACTCAGTTGTATACTGCATTTCTAGATGGGTAAGTCGTGCAATTTCCAATGATCTTGCAGTTCTAAAGAAACAATATTTTCAGGCAGCGAATTCCAATCTGAAATGGTTCGTGAAAAAAAAAAGAGTACTTGAAAAGATTTGTGCGTGTTTGATGAGAAAGTAGATTACGTGCATGTCGATTTCTCGACGTGCGTGACGTAAATGGCTGAATGTACGCACGCGCAACCGCATTAGGTCTGTTGTGATAAAGCAAAAACAAAAATTTAAGTCTTGATGTTCTCCTGCGTTGCTCTAAGGTTGGAATCTCATTTGCAAGCATGGTGAATCTGTTCTTTTATAGTTGTTAAATATGAAGCGCACTGCCGGCCTCTGCACCATCTGGAGCCTATGCACAACTTTTTTTGTCGTGAGGATCCTAAACTACGCTCGCGTATTCAACTTTCGGCAAAACATAGGTTCTGTAGGCGAGAAGCTTCGCTTGAGGGGGCGCATTTTTAAGTTGGTGCCTATAAGTCAAGTTTTCGAGTAACTGCTCTACAGATGTATTCGATGTAGGTGGACCATGTAAGTTTGTTGGAAATTGTTAATCACAAATATTTGTACTCCGTGGCTTCTGCTACGGAGTCAATAATAATTTTATACGTATATGAGAATAGTTGTTTTTTATTACTTTCGCGTAGCAGCACAGGTTTCTCGGAATTAGGTGGCATTGACCATGAGGTGCACCATTCGTGAATTTTCGCTAGGCTGGTGTTTATTGAAGTTTGGTCATTTTTGAAAAGTTATTTTTCTTTTGAAAACCAAACAATCATCAGGAAACAGCATAATTTGAACATCAGGGAACACAGCTGCGGCCATATCGTTCACATACATAAGAAAAAGAATTGATACGCTTCCCTGAGGCACACCCAACGTAACTGGCAAGCGCGTGGACGGGCACCCATTGACATCAAAAACTGAGTACGGTTGGACAAGTACTGCTAAATCCAATTTACTATAAAAGATGGAAGACCAAATTTGTGAAGTTTTCCCAGGGGTTTACTGTAGGATACACGGTCCAAAGCTTTGCTGAAATCCAAAAATAATAAATCAATCTGACTGGCCAAGTCAAGGGTTAAAGCGACCTTATCAATAGTAGTAGTAAGCTGTGTAATTGTTGAAAGGTTTTTGAGAAAGCCATGTTGGTGGTCATATATCAGTTTATTCCGTTCAAGAAATTCGGTTATCAAGTGTAAGAGTTTGTGTTCAAGTATCTTCTTGCAGGATGACGGAAGAAATATGGGGTGGTAGTTTTTTTTTTTTTTTTAAGCGCTCTCCTTTTTGTGAGCTGTTACTACCCAGGCAACACGCCAATCATTTGGAATGATGGCTAGCTTCAAACAGGAATGAAAAATTGCAGTGAGAATATGGAACACAGACTCGGCATACCGGTGAGAAAAAAAACACATTGGGAATGATTTCCGAGCCGCCTGAAGATCTTTCTTTAAGGTTCAGTAAAAAGAAAAGACACCCTCAACGGATATAAAATACTCATCAAAATCTGATTGCCCCAACGACCGGACGCCACTTTCGGCTGTAGAAAATACGTAATGAAAGTATTCATTCAACATGTCAGCTATCCCACTAGGTTCCGTTAGTAGCACATACACTTACATACACTTTTGTCTCTTTGTTTAGATTTTGAGCAGAGAAAACGCCAAAAATTTTGAGGATTATATTTTTCATAAGACTTGACAAAGTAGTCTTAAATATTTGTTTTTTGCACAAGATGGCACACTGTATTATTTTTGCCGAGGTTGATGCAGTGATTGGTTATTGGCGACGCTTTTTTTTTCTCACTACTAGGTTACTCTTACGCTTCAAATAAATAATGTTTCTATCAAACCAGGGGTTGTGGCGATTTGACCTAATACGCTTCTTAGGAACAGAATTCTCAATGCACTTTTCAAGAGTTACATTAATGTTATTCCACAAAGTTACAGCATCATGGTCTCGCAAGTTATCTGCAAGTTCCCACAGCTCGTCGACAATCACGTCATCATTCGCCTGATCAGAGTTTTTGGTAGTTTTGCTTTTCGGCCTAGTCTTCACGTGGTTATTTATGGTGCAGGAAAAAAGAACTAACTTATGGTTCGATGTACCATCCTTTACATGAACGAAATAAACGGTAATGCCTCTGATTGATATGGGAGGGGGGGGGGGGGGTAACGTCCCAAAACCACGATATTATTATGAGAGACGCCGTAGTGGAGGGCTCCGGAAATTTCGACCACCTGGGGTTCTTTAACGTGCACCCAAATCTGAGCACACGAGCCTGCAGCACTTCCACTTCCATTGGAAATGCAACAGCCACAGCTGGGATTTTATCCCGCAACCTGCGGGTCAACAGCCGAGTACCTTAGCCACTAGACCACCACGGCAGCGGAATCGGCAATGCTTCTGCTGACAAATATAAGATCGAAAATTGCGCCACTCTCTTCAGGTTCACATACAAATAACTTCATTGAGTGGTCCTTCTAGTTAGTGGAATGGGCCAAAGTTCCCGCCTATGTGACGGCCAAGAGAATTTGACTCCCAACGGGTAAAAAAAAATCTGGGACCGTATTCGGGAAAACATCTTAGGCCAAAAATTTTCGTAACATACGAGACAATCACTTTGTGGTGCATATCAGTAACAAAGCTGGCTGACCAATGGGCGAACGCACTTACGAAAGAGAAGCGTGCGAGCTTGAGCTTGTTGGTGCACATTCATAATAATAGAAAAAAAACAAGCGCGAAACGAAACAAGAAAGAGAGAAACGAAACAGGGCAGAGTGCTGACTACCTATCACTATGTTTATTTTCGAAGTGCAGATATACATGCTTCGGAAAATGAAAAGAATTTGAGAGGAAGACGAAGATGAAGCTTATGCAAACAGGTCATGCTTTGGGAAAGAAGCGTTGAACGGTAAATGCGCAGATAGGTATTATCTTTGTCAGTTAGTGTGATAGATAGGGAGCTGATATACATGCGTCACCTGCGACATGTAAGGCGAAGGCCTCACGTATTTTGCGTACGTTGTTATCACGGTAACGGCACATGATGAGTGTCTGGTAGAAATTTGGGGCGCATCCACACTCAGCACAACGAAAGGCCAGGTTACTACCAGTTTTTTTATGATGCTGGAATGTCCACGCACGTGATCGTTCCCACAGTGGCTACTCTGTATCAAGTAGGTCCTACCACAGGGTGTGGAGGTTGTGGTAGGAACTACATGATACAGAGTAGCCGCTGTGGGAACGATCACCTGCGTGGACATTCCCACAACACCCAGCTTGCATCGGACGATGCCGGTGACATGATTGTTCTTGCACTCCTGACTTAGCAGTACTTGCGTTGTTCAATCTCCTGCACAGCGAACCGAGTATCATGGGTGCCGAATAGACGATGGTGACAATTGCGCGAGTGGCAGCGTTCTTGATACGACGGGATGCACCGTGTGGATAGGGTATCACCGCATATATTTCGCATTTTTGTCGACAAGCTTCTGTGTAGTGAAAAATTTCCAGAGCTCTCGTAGGATGATATCTAATTCTGTGGAAGTGAAATCAAAGTGAACTTTGTCAAGTGTCGTAGCCTAAAAAAACGCCATGTTTACACTAAACGCTCCGAAAAAAGTGCGAGTCAATACAGTGAGCACTATTTTTCTTCTGTTCATTCTAAAGTGTTGATTGGAGCAATTTGCTGATTCTACTTCCTTCCTATTCTCTGTAACCTCAACTTCTTTTTTGCTTCTGTCATGATTCAGTGGCGTATTAGGTTCACGACAAACTAAATCGCCCTTGGAATTCATATCAGCAAAGTTTATACCCTATTCACCTTTTTTTTTAATCTCGAAGAACCTTAGTTACAAAATTACGGCACTTTTGAAAAGCAGAAAAACTGTGCAAAAAGTGTCAGCGCAATTAGTTTTTCTAATAAATTAACTTTAAACATTAATTTGTTATCCAAATCTTGGGTAGCTTTCTTGGTGTCTTTGTTATTTTTACTTAGAAGTAACTTGTGTACATATTTTTTACTATGCACCTCAGTCTTTCGACAGCAGTGCTAACGGCGTTTAAGTTAAATACGCCTTTGTACTATTTTTAGTGACAGAATTTTCTTGATGTTCTTGCAGTATCTTCTTCATTACCGATATTATTTGTCAAGCGTACAAGTGTTGCGAAATTCAGTGTTGCCATCCGTAGAGGTATGCTCTTTTTGTTTTTTTTTTAACTTTTCGGCCGGCATAGAGTAGTAGAGTGGCAAAGCGATTTTCTTATCAGAAAGTCATTTTCCCTTTTCGCTGCTCACCATGATTGAAAATGTATACCATCAATGTGACACCACAGATAGTGACATTCCTGAATGAATCCGAGAACTAAACGTTGCTTTGAATAAAATTCAATTTGTCTTAATTCACATGTCACAAGCATCGATCAGAGACGCCAATAAATGCGTCACGTATCCTTGCAGTGATAGCATCGTTGTTTTTCACAGTGAAGTCATAGTGACATCACAGTGACACCACGTTATGTTAAGTGCAATGATTACGTTATCACATGACATGATCACTTGGTCATAGGTGGGCTGATCTAGGAGGCACATGATATGCAGAAAGCTTGCAACGTCTCCAATCCAGAAGGCAATACAAAACCACGCCAGGTGCAGGAAGATTTCATGGCTGGGGGGGGGGGGGGGGGGTCAGTAGAATTGACTAAAAAAAACAAGAAAAAAAGATAACTTTTTTCTTTCAGTCAGCTTGGGCAAATGCATGCGAGTTTTTGTGTGTGTGTGTGTGTGTGTGTGACAATGCATGGGCGAATGCTAAGGACATCTTAGCAAATGCTAATGTAGTTGAAACACTCCTTATAAATTCGCTGACCAACTTTCTGCACCTTAAAGCAGATTAACCTTAGTTTTCCTGCTAATACCTTTCTGCTTACTATTCCGCCATGAATCCTCCACTCGTTTTGCCCTTATTTCTATTGCTGTCTTTTTTTCCGTTTTAATGTTTTCTCTAAAAGCCAAAGCTTAACGTCGAGTAATGCACACGGTACGGTGGTCTAGTTGCTAAAGCACTCGGCAACTGACCCGCAGGTCGCGCGATCCAATCGCGGCCATGGCGGCTGCTTTTTCGATGGAGGTGAAAATGCTTGAGGCCGATATGCTTCAATTTAGGTGCACGTTTAGTAACCCCAAGGGGTCAAAATCTCCGGAGCCCTCCACTATGGCGTCGCTCATAATATATGCTTGTTTCGGGACGTTCAACCTCAACAATTATGCCCAAACATACGCCCGTGAGAATATCTTCGCATTCAATTACAACATTCTCTGTCGTTTCTAGCTTCTACGCTGCATGCACACTTATCTTCTTCTTCACTGAGTCTCGCTTTGTAACTGTGCGTTTGAATACAGCACAACATCGCTTTAAACAGTGAATCGCTCTCAATAGAATTATCACAAAATGTATTCTTCCTTATTTTGTTTTCGCCCATCCGGTAGTTTCTCAGAGCCGGTTTTCTTACCATCACTGCTCTCACCAGGACCGTTTATTAAAATTCTTGTCTGACCGACCGGCTACGCCTCTGCTTATTTTAGTTTACGAAATATGCATTACTGAGTGCCTTATGCTACCCAGGAACCCTTTTCCGCTTCCTTGACTTTTCCTTTAACGCTCTTTGTTGCCATGTCCCTTATTCTGACAGCCATATATTTACTGATGAGTCTCCTAGTTCATTAGTTATTTTAGGGCCGAAGCTTCTTAAAGCGGCACCCATTCGTCCCTCGTGGTAGTACGTAACATGTCTTACGCTTTGACCTGCAAGGTGGTGCCGGTGGGAGATTTCTCCTGTGCGTTGTTGAACAATAAAAAATTCGCGGCGTGCGCGTTAACTAAAAGCCGAATTGTCCTGTCTCTCATTCCCCATTAGCAGCCATTGGCATGTACATTGAGCACAAGAAAGGGTTGCTACGTTAAACTCGCTGGGCGTAACCTCCTTGGTTTTAGAAAGGTTTGGCGAGCGTTGGGTTGCAGTGTCATGAATACCGTGAACTAGTGTATACCATGAGCTCGAGGTGGTTAAAGGTGGGAAGTAGACACGAAGCGCAAGCCGTAAAAAGTGTGCGTATGTCTTTTCTCGTTTAGTCCTTGGAATGTCTGCTGGATAGCGGTGCTTCTATATGCAGAATATATGATGAAAAGATGCGAGATGATGGTACTTGGAGTATTGACTAGACGTACGAATGGACACAGAGACAGATGCATGGACGGACACAGGGATGGCTGCACATACGAATGGACGAATGAACGGGCGCAGGGGCGGATGCATAGACGAACGCAGGGATGGACGCACGGATGGAGGTGCGGACGCACGAACAGACGCACGCACGGATGGACGGATGGACGCATGGACGGTCTCACAGACGGACGCATGGATGGACAGAAGCAAGAGAGAATGGACAGACGGATGGTTCGCCCCACTCTCCATTATTCACCACGTGGATATGCTGCCATTATTTCTTCCTCTTTGCTCTATCTCTATTCTGAGCTAACTTTCAAACCGCAGAAATGGGTAGGTAACAACAACAGCGCCATTCACCGTTGGCGCGTAGTATACAGTCAAGTTATAGTGTGCGTAGTGTAGGGTAAAAACAGTGAAGCGTAAAGTAGGGTAATCTTAACTTTGATGTAGGGTATTTTCCAAAGCTTTGTTGGCAACATTGCTGCAAACACTGAAGGCACCCCTATTTAGAATGTGTTTCATTCGCAAGAGCTGCTAGCTATTCACCAGCCAACTTCACTCACAGTTTTTCTGCAATTGTTATGTGTCGGCAGTGGTTGCTGCTTGTTACAGAGCATGATAGATTTTTAATTAGCGTTAATCACGATCCTTTTGATTCGATAAGACACAAATGTATCGAGCTTGCTTGCCTGTTAACAGAAGCCTGCCTTAATTTGTGATCTATGCTTCATCAGGGCTTGAAGAGAGTTTTTTTAAGATATATTTGACAATTACCTCTCATTATTTTTCTTTCACTACTTCCACGTGCCGAGTAATTCTAATACCAATACTTAAGAGGATCTACTTTAGGCCAAAAAGATCATGTTATTCTTTCGCAGCTAATGTTACAGAATTTGAAGCTTGGAGGAGGACATAAAAGAAATATAGCTCACTATTATCGTTCCCCAAGGCTTCCGACATGGTATGTTTGACAAAGTTCCAAAGTCATTGAATACCATGTGCAACCGATCGCTATTCGGCCGTACGTGGCAAACCTTCAAGCATTTAACCATTTAGACTACACTCGTGCTGCGATAGGCGTGCGACGCCACTGCACTCGCAGCAGGGTGATTGGTGGCACGCTCCGTACTTTGCTTCAAGATGTCCGAACCTATAGCCACCGCATACTGGAAGTTTCCCTTGTTTTTCGTACATAAGGCGTCATTGCCGTGCGATGCGTTCTAGCGCTCCTGTGGCATATGTCGTGGTTCCAGAAATACAGCTGCAGGGAAACTGCATATATAAGTCAAGAATAAATATTTCAACGAGACTACATGTACACCCTTGGCTGGGAGAACTCGAAAGAAAAAAAAACTTACTACAAAAGAGTTTTTCGCAAAATTGCTAGCCGACAGCCGGAAAACAGGAGAATATGTTGATGATATGCGGGGTTTAACGTCTCAAACTCACCATATGATTATGAGGGACGCCATAGTGGAGGGTTCCAGAAATTTAGACCACCTGGGGTTCTTTAACGTGCACCCAAATCTGAGCACACGTGCTTACAACATTTCCGCCTCCACCGGAAATGCAGCTGCCGCTGCCGGTATTCAATCTCGCGATCTGCGGATGAGCAGCCGAGTACCTTAACCACTAAAACGCCGCAACAGAGCCAAGAGAATATGTTCACCATCGATCATTTTTGTACCGCGGTCAAACATGTGTTTACTGCAGTTTTGTCTTTCTCCTGGGAATGGCCGGCCTGTAGTAGACCTCTTCGAGAAGTGGTGTTTCATCTATCCGAAGCACCGAGGCTTGTATACTCGGTGCCAGAATACAGGCCATGTAAGGTTTAGCATCTGTCTAACAATGGAGGCCAAATCAAGCAACGCTGCACTGATACATGTTTCCACATTTTCTCCCAGTCGGTTCTACTTGCACAACTTTTCTGCCCCGAAAATAAAAAAAGAACATCAAACTTAAAAATGTGACGTCGTAGGCTATTTAAGGGGTCGCTTTTCCCGCACGCTAATGGTGTAAGCCATTTGCATTGCAAATGGAAGTTGTTACAGAGGCCACGGTCCCAGCATGCGATTTCAAGTACTACAATTGATCCTCCAGATGTTGCGAAGCCACGCCTATTGACCAAATCTTGCGAAAAAAGAAAAAAGGAAAAAAGATAGGATCGCTTTGCTACCGCTTTATTCTACGCTGATGCGTTAATCTGGGCGTCATTAGTGTCTGACGCCAACGAGAGGAAACACATGTGGTGTAAAGTTGCACTATCATCTTAAGGAATGTAACATATATTTTTTTATGTGGCAAACACACGTTCAAAAGACTGCAAAAGCATTGATATAATTAGAGGAAATAATAATGATTGCCATTCTTTCTATATCTGCACCTGCGTTTCTTTCCGCCCCTTTGATCTTGTAGTACAGAAAGGAAAAAAGAAGTGCCGAGGCATCCTGTCTTGTGGTGTTTGCGGGTGCTTGCGAACAAGGGAGTGTTCCTTCTCGTTATGTAGCAACTTATTCATCCTCAGCGCGTGGGAGGAGCCCACTCCTCGCTAGTAGCGTTTCTCAGAACTATAAATAAAGTTCTTCCATCCATCCATCAGCATCACGCCTTTGTCTCTGTTTGAAAATGAGTTCGCTTTCTTAGCTGATACATTGTATGGTAATGTTTGAAAAGGGTAATAACTTGAGCTTGTCTGCATGAAGTCAACGTAAAAAAATAACGCGGGTGTAAGAAAGAAGAAGAAAGGCAACAGGACTGAGCGCTGAGCTAACAACATGAGCGTTCATTTCGTGTGGACACATATATACACCTCGGACAGGGGAAAGAAGGCGAATGAAGGAAAAGCATTCCCGCGCGCGGAAGATCTATGAAGCGCCTACACATGATGACCCAATTCGATCCCATAGATGAATAATTACTTCTTCAGCTAGTGTGATAGTCGATGTGCTTACACATGATGACCCAATGGATCGTCTATCGCACTAGCTGACGAAGTAATTAATTATCTATGGGATCGACCTTTGTAGTTTTATATACCAATTGAGGCACATACGCAGTGTCTTCCTTTCCTTCATTTACCTTCTTTTCCCTTTCCGAGGCATATATATGTGTTCACAGGAAATAAATGTTCATGTTCTTAGCTCTATGATCTGTCCTGTTGCCTTTCTTCGTCTCTCTTGCACCCGCGCTGTTTTTTTACGATGAACTGATAGGTGTTGGCGCATTTTTATGTTGTGGGTGTGTGTGTGTGTGTGTGTGTATGTGTGTATGTGCGTGTGTGCGTGTGTGTGTGTGTGTGTGTGCGTGTGTGTGTGTGTGTGTGTGTGTGTGTTTGTGTTCGAAATATAGAAAGATAAGAATCAATTTATTATAAGTCAGTTGTGAGTGTGTGCTTGTGCATGTCTCTTCTTCATTCTCCGTCTTTTTTCTGCGGTTATGAACTCTTTTCCAGCAATTTAATAATAAGTGATAGTGTTTCTTCTATTGTTGAAGGCATTAAAGTAAATGGAACGTCATTTTCAAATAGTTCGTTCGGTATTATTGACACTCTTACGTACTGAGATCTGAATAAAGAAAAATAACAATGAAGCTTGCATTTGTTCTTATTGAGCGTGATATGCCCAATGAAAAAAAAAAATTCAGCATATCCCAGGCACCTTGGGAATTGATGTTGCGCGAAGCATGTGGAGGAAAAGTGACTACCTTGCAATTTTTTATTGAGTGGAACGTTAAATGATAATATATGAGGTTTTATGTCTGAAAACCACAATATTGTTATAAGAGTGGAGGGCTCCGGGAATTTCGACCACCAGGTGTTTTTTAACGTGCACTGACATCGTATGGTACACGGGCCTCAACTATTTCGCCTCCATCGAAATGCGACCTCCGCGGCGGAAATCGAATCCGCGACCTTTGGTTCAGCAGCCGAGCCCCGTATCCGATGTTCCACCGAGGCGGACTATTCAGCGAAGGGTAACAAAAATGACTCTAAAGATATGTGCACACGTTCCACGCACATATATGTTGAACAGTCACATACGTCTTGTAACGTAAGTTACACTGGCTGCGGTAGAGCAGTTTTGCTTGACTTATAAGCAGTTCTGCGCAAGTGCAAGGAGCAGTGACATGACGGGGCTCCAAGTGTGCCGAGGCCCTGGGAGCTCCTGAAATAACGTATCACAAGTGCGCTGGCGCTTGATTCGTATGAGACCACTCGCTCGCTAGTCCGCCCATCTGTCTATCCTTGGTTCATTCGTCTAGCCGTCCACCTGTGGTTCACCTGTCCATCCATGCATGGTTTCTTCATCCATGATTCCACACTAAGTCCGTCCGTGGTACGTCCATCTGTCCGTAGTTGGTCCGTTCATTCGTCCCCCTGTGGTCGTCCATTCATCAATCCGTGGTTTGTTTGTTCGTCCATCCATCTATCTGTGCGCCGTCCTCCTGTCCATCCGTGGCTCCCACTACGTGTATCCTGGCATAGCAGAGCTAAGCCACGGTAAGCGTTTATATAACCAGAGATCTTTACACTTGCGTAACGACACTACGAGCAACAGAGTATCAGCAAGACCAGAAGCCGTAAGCTTATGTCTATTGATTGTGCTCGCCAAGATGGCAGCCCTGGACACTGCGAGATAAATTTCAATGGATGGCGCTTAAACACAATTGACGTAATTTCGAGAAAAAAATGGTATCATAAACGGTAAAATTGAATAGCCAGCAATGCAGCCACAATTGACGTTCCACCAACATTGCACCTGAATGGCGTATTTTTGCAAAGATTTATAGACTAGGCGTGGCTCAGTGGTAAAATATTTGGTTGTCATGCAGAATGCTTGGGTTCAATTTCATCTGGGCCCCAGATATTTGTTCTTTGCATTCGTCGGGTCAGCACTGCCGATGTTGGCTTTTTTCTTAACGATATCGCAATAAAATGACCAATGTCTGTTATCGCCGTTCCTGGGTATACTAAGTGTCAATCCTCTGTGGCACATACGCGCATACAAGTGGCATATACCCGCAAGCGGGGATGTGTCGCTGTTTGACGGAAAGAGGTTGATGATGTACATGTCGGGGTATTCATGTCATGAGCAGTGAGTCGTATTCGTCTATACTAATTCCGGTCTGTCCCAAGTTAAGATGGTGATCACGAGAGTAATAAGACGTAGGCGGCTTGGTAGATAGAGACGTAGGTTGACGCCAAACGTGCCCGCAGTGCGCAAAGATATGCTTCGCATTTTAAAAAAAATCTGGGATTTTACTTTCCAAAACCATGATATGATTTTGAGGCATGCTGTAGTGGAGGCTGTCAAAATTTTGATCATCTGGTGTTCTTTAGCGTGCACTGACATGGCACAGTACACATGGCCTCTATAGCAGGTCGCCCCCTTCAGAAACGCGACCACAACTGCTGGGATCTGACCCCCGACATTGGTGTCAGCAGCCGCGCACCGTGACTGCCACATCTTCGCCGAGGCGGGGTAACGCCCAGGTGCTTTCATTTTCCTAAATGGTCACATGTCAACTTCGCATGGTCAAAAAGCGCTGATTTTTGACATAGTGCAACACCCCACATGATATGCAGAAATATTCGCGTGTGTGGGGGAGGGAGTGGGTAGAGGCAATACCTTTGACTAAAGACGTCAAGGTGATTCAAAGCGCGTGTTTGTCACTGTGTCTCGTTACGCCTTGCCTCCAATTAAGAACGTAATGCTTTCCCAAATTCGCAGCAGGCTTCCGCCTTCAACTGTTACCGAGTGTGACACTCTGCCAATTTTTTTTCACCAATTTATTTCTTTATAGCAATTCGTCATGACTGACAGACGAACGGACACAGTTTTATCATTCAGTTGGCATAGAGAAGTTTACTCATTTAAAATTTTCAGAAGCCACTCCACTTGGCGAAGGTGTATGACCAGTGAAGATACTTAGTGCAGGGCACCCAGGTGACATGAGAGAGACAGTTTGTTATCAAAGGATAGGTTATGTACGTGCCTATAAACGTTACACCGTTGCGCAGTGTACCACTACACACGCATGAACGACGACACAGCCGTCGAGGCTATATGATGTGCCCTGCCACGGTGGTCTAGTGGCTAAGGTACTCGACTTCTGACGCGCAGGTCGCGGGATCGAATCCCGGCTGCGGCGGCTGCATTTCCGATGGAGGCGAAAATGTAGGCCCGTGTGCTCAGATTTGGGTGCACGTTAAAGAACCGCAGGTGGTCGAAATTTCCGGAGCCCTCCACTACGGCGTCTCTCATAATCATATGGTCGTTTTGAGACGTTAAACCCAACAAATCAATCAATAAATCGAGGCTATGAGTAGACTGTGCAGCAACAGACAATGTGGAAAAGCCAACTTACAAAGCCAAGCTTGCGCTTACTTTTATGAAGTCAGCTTCACACTTACCCAAACATGCTTTGCCAAAAATACAGCTTTTTAAGGGCGATACAAGCTATCTTATAACAAATTTCTAGGCCCTAAGGCCTTTTTTTTCCGAGTTTGAGTAAGTATTCGCTGCGGCCAAGCGCCCGTTGGTGCCGTTGACACGCCCGGATCTGATACCTTCATGTTTTTTTGTAGTCATAATTCTGTTTGAAAATTCAAGGCATTCATATGATTCAGACGTATCACATTTTGCAAGCACAAGTGCGGAGCCAAGTCGTTGAGACACTTCTCTTTGAGCGAGGAAGCCTGGGCCCAAACGCCAGCACCGCTAGAAATTTTTTTAGGGGTGAAGCTCCTAAAGGCGTGGGTCTGTCCATCCTTTGTATGTACGTGCGTGACCGCCTATAGTTCCACCTTGGTCAACTGCCCACTACTTCGTCCTTACAAACATCCCACTACGCCCCTCACCAATCCACCATTTCAGCGCGCATAAAGCAAATACTGTTGAGAATTAGCCAATATAAAATGTAAGATGGTCGTGAACTTGTATTCAGGTGGCCGTTAAAGTACCGTAGATCGTCCCAGTGTGTCCATCCCTTGTTTGTACGTGACCGCTTATAGTTCACCCTTTGCAAAATACCCTCTACTTTGTCTTTACAAATATCCCACCCCGCCCTATACCGATCTACCACTTCAACGACCACAAATCTGTCAAAATGGAGGGGGAACGGAAGCAACTTACGAATAGTAAAATTTCTTGTATATATATATATAGAGTGTTTTTCACGTCTTTGATGATGTAGTGGGCGATATTCGTGGATTGTTCGCGGTTTAGGGATGAAACCCTTCAGCGCTTCGTCCTACTCATCGTGATTCACTCCGTGGATAATCTGTGTTTTTTTTCTTTTCTGGTGCATTTGTTTATTCCGCTACTCCACGGAAAGCGCCTGAGGTATCACTGCATTGATTTATAATGCTTCAGTACGCTCTAATTCTTTCACTGCTCCATAGAGAAGGCTAGGGGTTTTCTGACCGCAAAGCCATATATGTGAATGGCTTCTCTGTGTGATCATTATCTGTCTGGTCGCACACGTAATGACCTAGATATTCGCAGCTTCGCTGTGAAAGGGGAGTCGCATATTCTACGAAGGGATGGTAGGGCGTTCGGGTCTGGCCGACAGAGCGGGTAGGGGTGCAGTTAAAAAATAACTAACCTCTTAGAATGTGGAGATATACCAATGCGTCGTAGCATATCCCATGCGTCGCTTTGGTACTTTCAAGTTTGCAAAAAAAATTCAATAAAGCATTCAATGTTTACCCATTTGTATCAGTTGAAAGAACTGTGAAGTGGGACTTTGTGTGCGTGCTTTATTCTTTCTCTCTCTCTTTCTCTATCTCTAAAACTTTCCCACTCTTATTCCCTGCGTAGGCTAACATGCCAGTGCTCCTAGACTGCAGGTTACCATCTTTTGCCTTTCTTCACCTTACTTTTTCTTTCTTCCTTGCTCTTGCATGTTATGTGGTGTGTTGGATGTAGGGAAACTCAAAGCGGGAAAAAAACCCGCGTGGTGCAAGTTATCCATAGTAATCGACCACGGCGTCGCTGATAGCCTGAGTTGATTTGGGACGAATAAATCTAGAATACAAGAAACTAGCCCACAAAGTAAACTAAGAAGCATGGTGTGACTCGCGCACTATGCACATTTCACTGGAGTACTACGAACGTTGACCACAACCGCAATGCTGCAGCACTACCTCGCAAAATGCTATAACAATACTATTTGTGTCTAGCAGAAAAAAAAAGCTCATTTCTCAAGCATTTTAGAAGAAAAAATCACGCGCCTGACAAACATTTTTTTCGCGAAGTTGATTGCTTTCATTTCTTCATTGCAGAACATTTTTTAGCGAAGAACAGGCACCTCAATCATTTCTATCTATTTAGCCGCTCTTGCCCGCCACGGTGCTCGACAGCTCACCCGCAGGTCGAATCCTGGCAGCAGCGGTCGCATTTTTGATGGAAGAAAAAAATGCTTGAGACCTGTGTGCTTTGATTCAATGTACGTTAAAAACACAAGTTGAATAAAGTTTCTGAAGCCCTCCACTACGGCGTCTCTCATATTCATATCATGGTTTGGGGACGTTAGGCACCTACAATTATGATCATCCTACGTCTCGTTGCTTTTGAGCTCATCTGATTATCTTCGTACATTTACCAAAATGGCTATAAAAAACCATGCAGCCGAGGCATGAATCACTCGACTTGTCTGTGGCGTACGTCATGAAACCCTTTGCACCAGTCACGTGTGATACATACCCGCATAACAAGGCCCGTCACAGCCTATATGAACGAAGGGACAGCAAAAAGAGACTTCTCAAAGATTAAGGTGACAGCGTTAAAGAGCCCGTGTTGAGCAAAAGCTGGTGCCGGCGTTAATCTTTAGCGTTGTCAATTAGCAGCGTTGACTGTCGGTTCAGCGTTCGCTATCCGTACTTATATACCGATGTAATAGACATTGACTCTGTAAGCTATATTACTCAGCGTTTCTGTAATACGCCGACTACCGCTACTTATGACATGCACATCACCACACCATACCACGTGCTCTTTACGCGCTAAAACATAACTTTAACACCAATAGCGACGTTGCCACAGTTACCAAGTTTATGTTGATCTACCTCGTAAAACTTCACTCAAAGCGGAAAATCAGGCATAAGCAACTATACTCACTGACTGCTTGACGTGACATCAATTCTCACAATGCGTGTTATCTGCAGGAATTTTTATCAGTCACAAAGTTATTCTAACAATGCGTGTTATCTGCAGGAATTTTCATCAGCGACAAAGTTACTGTTGATATAGATTACGAATATGCACACCTCGCTTACGCTTTGTCAAAGATACTTGGCACTTCTTATTTCTCTACATGCTTGTACATGGCACTCAAGTCATTTCATGTCAGCCTGTTGCTCTGTGGCTCTTACCCTCTTCGACCACATTCGCATTTCATTCAACGAAGATTTTGTGAAACCTTTTTTGGTGATGGCACTAGCCCATCATTCCCCTTCCTCGTAAGTGTCAAGTTTCCAAATCCAGACCTACGCATCGTCGCTGCCTTCAAAGAACAAAGTAATTACCTATGCTCGCGTGCTTTCTTTCCAAGGGATGCATGCGTATGCACGAATAGAGGTTATAAAAGTGTCCGAATCGGGAAGCCTTACGTAATGCACACAGGAGACGTCATGCAAACAAGTGGGCGGTGACGTCAAGAAAGAAGCTATCAAAGGTGCTGTAGAAGCCTAGCTTTTTTATAAGCAAGAGCACCAACCGGACCACGGATTTCCACAGTTGTTCAAGGCGAGAATGTTTCGTAACAACGACCGATGGCCCTTGCTCCGGTACGGCTAAACGAGGGCGAAAGCATTCGCTGCCGACCGACAATTCCAGTGAAGTAATATATTTTCCACCGAGTCGAGGCTCCTATTCCCAAAGCTTCCATCGGTATTATAGTTTGGTAATCGATGACACGTATACGCCATAAATACGTTGACAAACAAGCGAAGCTCACTCCGACTCGCTCATAAACGATAATTTGAATGGGAAAACGCTTCGGCATGTTAATAATTTATAGGCATATTTTATAGCGAAAGCTGTTATTAGATAAAAATACTGGTCATGAGCGGCACCGTAGTTGTCCGCTGCCACCGCCGCTGCCGCCGCCGCCAGTGTCGGTAACCCTATCGCGAAATTAGAAAGACAACCGGGTACCAAAGACACAGTGGGGCTTGAAGCCGAGTCCGCTGGGTGCCAGCCCAGTATTCTACCACTGAGCCACGTCGGTGCTCGGGACTTGTTCTCAAACTTGCCTTAGGCAGGCTTGATGTCGGGAAAGCAAAATAACAACGAGGCGTCACACAATGCGAATAGCGTAACGAGTGAGTCGTCCAATGCTCCAACCCATTTCAATAGCTTGTTATCTATCACCTATTAACTGTGGCGCATACCCCCTTCAGGCATAATTACTCATCGTCGTCAGCCACTGCATGAACAATTCGCACAAAATTCTTTGCAAGTCTTTAGCGGATACAACGCTGCTCAGAAGAATGACGAAAAACAGCAGTAAATGCTGCTCTACTACCCCGCAACTATTATTTTTAATGCCATAGTGGGTACCCAGCAAGTGTGCTTGCAGCAGTTACCCAATGAGTGTATATAGAAAAAGGCTCTGCCCCGCCACTGTTGTCTAGTGGCTAAGGTACTCGGCTGTTGTCCCGCAGCGCGCGGGTTCGAATCCCGGCTGCAGTGGCTGCATTTCCGATGGAGGCGGAAATGTTGTAGGCCCGTGTACTCAGATTTGGGTGCACGTTAAAGAACCCCAGGTGGTCGAAATTTCCGGAGCCCTCCGCTACGGCGTCTCTCATAATCATATGGTGGTTTCGGGACGTTATACCCCACATATCAATCAAATATCAATCAATAAATAGGCTCTAAAAGGCCGCTCTTTTGGCTTTTGCTGTCACTGTGCTGCGCCTTCCGCGCAGACCTGGCGTTTCTTAACGCAATGAACATTGCACCAAAGAAACATAGATATGGTTCTAAATACAACATGTTTGTTTACTAAAGCGACAGATGTACAAACAGAAGGCAGAAACAGCTAGCGGTGTGCATTGGCACAAGCTTGTACTTAAAATTAGAAACGCACGTTGGGACCTAAAGTGAAATGATAACACGCAGTTAGTGAAACGCGAGCTTCAGGACTGTAAGATTACTCTGCTTGGCCACTACATTCACTCTCTCTCTGGACTTCAAAATTTGCATTCTTTTTTATTGTCCTTCGATGGCGTGCTAACCCACCTCTCTCAAAGCATAGCCATATTTGTAGCTTCAATGATATGACTTGTTTGCGTTCAACTTTCCCTTTAACACTACACGAAGTATACATTGACTCACACACACAGGTCTTGCAGAGGTAGGCTGCAAGTGACCTGTGCCTCCAGTTTACACATCCATTGTTTAAGAGCGAAGTGCGCTTGAAAAGTTGCTTTCTCGGCTTTATTTCACAACCTATTTTTTGCCGAAACAGCACCCTATTGTTTTGCAGCAGCTTGTTTTTTGATACAATGTACAAGCTACACATCTGCTAGCAATAATTTTTAGATGCGAAGCTGCTTAGGGTCGAGCTCAGTCCTGTGTGCAGCGCGACAGCACTTACTGTGCATGCCCGTACTCTCCCCTTTTTTCTCGCCTCGCAACACTGACTCAGGCAGTCTCTGCTAGCGCCAACGCTCGCTCTCACCTCTCTCTACTCTAGGCATCTCTCCACGCGGTGTTTTACACCCCCCCCCCCCGACATCATTCTGAGCGTCAGATGGGAGGGGAGGAGGTGGTGGACTCTCTAACTGCGAGAAGCCTCGGCATCTGGTGACCCCGAGCCTTAGGACCAGAGCGGCCAACCGAATACGCCGTTAGAGAAGAAGGCGAAAAATGCCAAATCCATCCCTCAGGGCGAGCTGCGTTCCACTGGTTACGATAGAACGTGACGTCACGTTTAGCGTGGTCGACAAAGTTGGGTGGTGTCTTCAAACCAGAGGCATCTTCTTTCATTTGTTTGTTGTTCCACCATTCGGTGTCGCAGTGCACCGATGCAAGAAGAACGTCAGAATCTATCACTGATAGTTTTAAAAACACAGGCCATTCAAATTCGTTTTCAAGCTTTTAATGTCTACACTAAGCATCCTTTACAATATTCAGCGCAATAAGCTCTAAGATTAGTTCCCACCAAACCCCTGACGTCACAGCCGTAGCTAATCACCGAAGACGTTGATTTAGAAAGTCGGCTTCAATTAGCTCGGCTAGATAAAAAATATGCAGCTTTAGTTACCTTAGACATCGCTAAAGCATATGATACCGTGGAGCACTGTATTTTGAAAGATCGGTTAGAATACCTTGGTTTTCAATCATACATAGTAGCGTGGGTTCACAATTTTTTTGCAGACAGGAAATGTCATTGTTTTAAAGATGGGTTTTTGTCATCTACTCATACCCAAACGAGGGGAGTACCGCAAGGCTCTGTGCTTTCCCCGGTGCTATTTAATTTACTAATGAGCACCATTCCACGTAAACAAGATATAACAACTTATGTTTATGCAGACGATGTCGCATTATTTTTTTTTTTTTTGCAATGGAAGATAACATTCAGAGCTTATATGAACGGCTGCAGACTTACCTTAATATATTGGAGAGCTGGCTCGATGGCAACTGCTTTCTACTTAATCCGAGTAAATTTGCCCTCCTTGTTTTCCCACTGCAATACCCTGTGAACATCTCTCTGTCTTACCATCATGAGGATATACAACAGGTGGAATCTGTTAAATACCATGGAGTAATTTATCACACATTGCTTAACTGGCGATCTCATATCGAATATATCGCCGAAAAGGTGTGCGGGCCATTGGCATATTACGTAGGCTAAGCAACTACCGCATAGGTATAAGAAGAGACACATTGGTAATGATATGTCGCATTTACGTTCATCCCATTTTGGAATTTGGTTGTGTACTTTTCTCGGGAGTTCCAGCTTACAAGTTGATTGATTGATATGTGGGGTTTAACGTCCCAAAACCACTATATGATTATGAGAGACGCCGTAGTGGAGGGCTCCGGAAATTTAGACCACCTGGAGTTCTTTAACGTGCACCCAAATCTGAGCACACGGGCCTACAACATTTCCGCCTCCATCGGAAATGCAGCCGCCGCAGCCGGGATTCGAACCCGCGCCCTGCGGGTCAGCAGCCGAGTACCTTAGCCACTAGACCACCGCGGCGGGGCCAGCTTACAAGTTGCGGCCTCTAATTCTTCTGAAAAGAGAAGCTTTGTGCTTATGCCTTGGCCTTCCCAAAACAGTTGCTAACAATGTGTTGTATTTCGAATCGAGGGTCCATCCGCTTTCTTGTAAAATTCGCCTTCTGACAGTTCAGACATTCTTAAGAATTAATGAATCACCATTACGATATTCAGAAACAGCCTTTATTTCCACGCCTGAATTATTTTTCGGTGCTAGATGGCCGTGATTTCACACCCCACGAGTTACATTTGTGCAAAATTTACTGGAGCCTCTAAACGTACGTATATGCGCCATCATGCCAAGTCATGATAATTCAGCCCCGGTGGAAATTGAATTTGACGAAATTTTTTCTAATAATGCCAAATTACTTCCCCATAATATTTTGGATGGTTTACTACAAGATCACCTGCGCAGTATTACAACGAACGTTATTAGTGCTACAGACGCATCGCAATATTACGAAAAGTCAGGGGTTGGTATCTTCAGCCCAATTTTAAATTGGATTTATTCCCTTCGACTACCCAATTTCATACCCGTTTTTGTGGCTGAATTTCTGGCTTGCCTTACGCAAGTTAGATACAGCAATTACATCAGCTGTCATAAAGATCCCCTATCTCTCGGTGCGGCACTTTCTGTTGGTGCTGATAATCAAGTAACAAAGGCGTTCTATGCACTTGTACCTGCGCATTTGAGAAAAGTACGATTAGTTTGGGTTCCTGGACATAAAGGTTTATTTCTAAATGAAATAGCCGATTCCTTAGCTAAGTCGTCAATCAGCGAACCAATTCTACCGCACTGTCCATCATCCGCTTGTGTGACTGCTGCTCGATCCCGCAGACGTACGCTTAGAGAAGTCTTTAAAGGTTCCGCACTAACAAACTCTACAGAATATCGTCATCTATTATATCCCTGACGAAGAGACTTTTTCCGCACTCGCAAACAAGACGTAGCTATCACAAGGCTGCGTACCCAGGTACCAAATCTGAATTTCTATAAACACAGGTCTGCTCAGACACCTTCGCCACTGTGCGCGTTCTGTGATGAACTGTAAAGAATAGATCATTTCTTTTTGACCTGCAGGCGGTTTAAAACATTACAAAAAACCCTTTCAGAAAAACCTTTACGTGGTATTGCTATGAACTTATCTGTGTCTGTCATTTTGTCTTTTGGAGCTTTCATTTCTGGTTTCTCTAATGCGACAGTATGCGCGGCCGTCCGGGAGTATATTGATGAAACTAAAAGGTTGACTAATTAACCAGTTCCATTATTCTAACATGTCCACATAATTATATTCGCACAAAATTATATTTCTGCTCTAATCTAAAAATAAATTCGTTTAGGTAAATATTTGCATGCATTACATTAAGCACCACACTTTTTTGGGCTATCGGTAATCTTTCTGTTATACCTCCATTATTCCAAATCTAATCAGTAATTTTTAGAACCACTCGATTCTTGACCAATCCCCCATAGTGGGTATACGCCCCTATCAATAGGTGAACAACAACAACCGAACCCACGGGTATAATTATCCTGGTCAGGCTGTGCAGTCTTTCGCGTTGCTTGGACGGCGCGCGCCTTCTTCGTTGACTTTTCACAGTGAAAGTTGTTATGAACTCAAACGTTGGGTCACGCGCGACGTCGTAGTTGTCAGACGCCACCGTCCGTAACTCCTATGGTGAAATAAGAAAGAAAACCTGGTACCAAGAACACAGTGGGGCTCAAACCCAAGTCCCCTTCGTACTAGCCCAGTACTCTACCACTAAGCCACACCGGTGCTTGCGGGTTGTTCACAATCTTGCCTTCGGCAGGCTTGAATTCGGTAAAGGAATCTCGTTGTTATAAGTAATAAAGCGTTTTAGAACTGCAAAAGAACAATAAGGCATCACACAATGCGAATAGCGTAACGAGTAGGTCATCCAATGTTCCGACCCATAACAAAATCTTGTTTTATCACCCATTAACTGTGGTGCATACCCACTTCATCATAAATCTTAATCGTCGTCAGGCACTGCATGGACAATGGGCACAAAATTGCTTGCGAGTGTTAAGCGATTACAATGCTTCTCAGAAAAATAACGAATAAAAGCAGAGTGAATGCTGGTATACTAAAGATAAATAGTACTATTAAGGCCGTCGTGGGTACCCAGCAAGTGTGCTTGCAGCAGTTACCCAATGAGTGTTTAGAAAAGGCTCTGAAAGGCTGCTCTTCTAGCTTTCGCTATGACTGTGCTGCGCCTTCCACGCAGGCCTGGCGTTTTCTGTTTTTTTTTTTTTTTTGTCGTCCGCTATTTCCCCGAGCGCATGTGCCCTGCTTATTAGTTCAATGACTGGATAGCAAAGGTAACTAATTAAGTCAAGACATGTTATGACAAAGCTAATTTAGCCACATAATATTACGACCATATCAATGAGGCTGATTAAATCTTAGATGCCTTATAGTTGAAATCATTCTAATAAAATTAACACTAATACAGAGCAAGTTCCTGAAACTACGATAATTAGTACATAACCCACTAATGTCATGCCAAATGATGACTTAATTTGCTTCATATAATTCAGAACATTGCCTAATACAGCTGATGTAACTATTGACGTGACCCCGCCATGGTGGTCTAGTGGCTAAGGTACTCGGCTGCTGACCCGCAGGGCGCGGGTTCGAATCCCGGCTGCGGCGGCTACATTTCCGATGGAGGTGGAAATGTTGTAGGCCTGTGTGCTCAGATTTGGGTGCACGTTAAAAAACCCCAGGTGGTCTAAATTTCCGGAGCCCTCCACTACGGCGTCTCTCATAATCATATAGTGGTTTTGGGACGTTAAACCCCACATATTAATCAATCAACTATTGACGTGTTCATTAAACTTTACCAGTCAAGACAAAACTCTTCTATAGCATGTTACATAAACCCTACCTAATTATTACTTCAAAATCTACACCGAACTGACGTGGTACTCACTCCAAAGCAGACCACGTTGACTGAGTAGGCTAGCCATGTAAAAAGTTAGAAGAAGCTGATTATAAATTCCTCTCATGGCTCCGGCCTTGCACAAGTAAGGCATACTGACCAAATTTTTTATATGCAAAAAAGCTGCCATTTAACATCAACTTTTAATAGTATTTGTTGGGGTTTAACGTCCCAAAACCATCATATAATTATGAGAGACGCCGTAGTCAAGGGCTTCGGAAATTCCGACCACCTGCGGTTCAATAATGTGCACCTAAAGCTAGAATCCCACAGGCCTCAAGTATTCTAGCCTCCATCGAAAATGCAGCCACTGCGGCCGGGATTCGATCCCACCACCTACAACAGGTCATGAAACTCTTGACGGTCACACCAACACTATGACACACAGGAGTTGAACGGGGGCCTTCTCCAAATAAATGAGCTTGCGTCCCAGTTCATACGTACATCAGTTTGACTGACATACGCCCGCGGCAAAGATCTGGTCCAGCAACCGGATTTGCTCTTGCCCAGCAACAGTGATCCCGACGCAACGCACGTCACGTGGTGGTCTAGTGGCTAAGGCACTCGGCTGCTGAGCCACAGGCAACGCATTCGCCGCCCACGGTGTTCCTTTTGAAAATCACCGCAATTGCCGCGCGTGCGTTTGCGACGCCATGCTCTTTCATAGTCGTTTTTATCAACATTTCAATAGGGCGCTCCATGACCGCTGTAGTACGAGCTCGGAGCAAACTCGTGCGCCCGAGGTGCTCAGGCCATCCTTCATATCACCCCTGGGGTTCTTTAACCCAAACCAGTATGCATCGAGGGTTTGGAACGTCACAGCCCAGATATTTATTATTTAAATTTCAAGTTTTCTGAGTCTTACTGTATTTTTAAGACTGTGACTACAAAACATAAAAGATAATAACACTGTTTCAATACTGAATTTTAAGCACTGCACGCTTTCACTGTCACTTGAAAACTCTAGTGTATTAGCTTTTCCTTCACTGTAAGGATTGCCGATGGGACTGCAAGGAATGCATAGATTGATATGTGGTGTTCAACGTTCCAAAACTGCCATATGATTATGAGAGACGCTGTAGTGGAAAGTTCCCGGAAAGTTCGGAAAGTTCGACCATCCGGAAAGTTCGACCACCACAATGCAGTGAACGAAAAACGGTGCTTATGTAACGGTTCTATAGGAGACTACAAACGACTTTGTGCCGAAGTGTCAAATCGAAGCTATGGTAATTGAACGCCCAGTGAAAAGAAACCAGTAAACACAGCACAATACATGTGGCGATTGAAAGTGGTTTACGTAAGTTTTTCCGTGTGGAACACGAAACCAGAGCAGTCAGATGACGCAGTGGTCATGCATTGCGAGCGTGAAGAAGTTGATTAGTGATTCGAGTATCATTCAGCGTAGTGGAAACAAATCTCATTTTTCGTTTCTTTTCATGCATCGCAAAGGACCATGCCTGCTGAATGACAGTGAAGCGGCAGAGTGCAAGCAATATCCTCCGAAAAGTGCAAGAATTTAGGGGTTCAGATGAAGAGCAGAAAGAGGAGAAAAAGGATTGTCAACACAGGCACTGTTTCCGCGGAATAATGCTTTCTAAGCCTTCAGCGCCATCGTCGTATCTCACATTGCCGGCCCCGTATAATGTCATCAATCATTCTGAAGCGCGACCTGCCGAAGTCCGCTATATTTTTCCCGCACCGCTCGCTAACAATGACGTCGTTCTGCGGAGTTCATGTAAGATGAAAGTGCAATGTTCTTGCGCTGTACGGACTTCCCGAGCAGCAGGCCTCCATCTTCAAGACACGGATAGAGGAGAGAGAGAGAGAGAGACGAAACCGACGACTTGTGGACCTCGGTGTAGGAAACGAAGGCTTCGCGCAGCGTCCGACTTCCCACTCGACCTAATATTTCATGGGAAGCGCTATCCCCGGTCACATTTCGTGGCCCTTACCGGGGCGGCTCGGACAAGCGCCGTGAAAAGGAGTCAAGTCTCTCCTTGACTGTTTGACGATTCCCGCCGCGGCGGCCGCCGTTTTTCTGCGTCGCGTCGCCATGCCGCGCCGCCCGGCTGCCCGTGGGTGCGCCGTCACCATCGAGATTCGCAGCGCGTTCTCGTCCTAATGACGCCTCCTTCCGGCCACGGCCTCTGTCCCGGATGCTTCATCTTTCTTCGCTCTACTCGGAGAGTGCGTCGCCGCTGGGCACTGCCGTCTTGGCTGTCTATTTGTTTGCACCCTACACGGCCCGCTGTTTCCTCAGGCTTCCGGGGGAAGCGGCAGAGCAAATGTTTTTTTGTTTGTCTTGTGTGAGCTTTGCTTTCTCTGTTACCGCGATTAAGGGAGGAAGACACTCCCCTATTCGACTGCGAGAGCAGTAAATTATAGGGCGTCGTTTCTAATCATTGACAGTGTATCTTTTGGTGCTGCAACAGTGGACCCCCAGATTTGGCTCGTCAGCGCTAAAAAGGAACTTGATATTGGAAACAACTTCTACAATAGCAACAACAATTACGGCAACAATATTATTATTATTATTATTATTATTATTATTATTATTATTATTATTATTATTATTATTATTATTATTATTATTATTATTATTATTATTATTATTATTATTATTATTATTATTATTATTATAAATTACGAAGAGGCTCTAAGTCATGGAGGGCTCCAATATTATGAAGAGTAATACAGTGACCAAGTGGTGCCTTCACTCAGTCAAAATAGCACAGTTAATTCGTGCTGTAGACTGGACATCACTGATTAAGGAAGACTACGCAAAAAAGCCTTTTCACCCATCTCCGAAACAATAACAACGACTATAAAAAAGTGTGCCACCTACACCAGTGTGACAAAGTAGCTTTGCTCCCATAGAGATATCTACATTAGTAATACATTCTGAAAGCCCCTTAACAATCGAACGACCTTCATTAGAAATTATGGTCGCATTCTTTCGAACTTTACACCGCAGTTGCGCTATAAGCAATAACAGCAATGTTACTTTCTTCGTTAAGGTGGGCTAAGGGCAATCACTATGTTCTTATTGTTACCACAAGCAGTACGACGCGCCACAGTCAAATCACGCGTTTCTGTACAAGAATGATTGCTCATAGATTGCATTAAAAATAAATCAAGCTGGAGAAATATATAGTGATCCTGAGGGAAGAGCTATTGCAATTAATGAGCCTTTTTGCGCATCTATGAATGTGAAACAGCCAGCAAGCACTTCTTTCATCTGCATTTGAAGACGGTGGATGAAGTTTATCATATCATCAAATCTTTGAATACTACAAATGCTGGTTTAGGCCGTATTGATTCTTCTAACGTAAAACTAATTTCGAACAACAAAGAGCTCATCTTCTGTAATAATTCAATCTAAAGGGTAGGGCGTGCAAACACATACCCAAGAAAGAAGTCGATACCACAAACGCCTACTGAAGAGGGACACAGCGGTAGGGAAAAAAAAAGGTTCGTACTTTTCATGAGCATGCGCAGATAAGTTGTCCTTGCTTGTTTCCTTTCAGCTGTTCGGTGCCTCTTCAGTTGGTAGTCGGTGTTTGTGGTGTCGTGACTTCCTTCTTGAGTCCATCTTTCCATGCTCTCTCTCTCATAATAACTACTTTCGAATGCAATATCGTTATTATTGGCCCTAATCAATAATAAAAAAACGCCAGGCATGTGCGAAAGGCGCAGCGGAGTCACAGCGAAAGCTAGAGGAGAGGCCTTTCAGAGCCACACTCATTCTTGATGGGTACCCGCTACGACAATAATAATAATAATAATTTCTGGGTAGTAGGCTGGTGTTCGCTGTACTATCCTTCGTCATTTTTCTGAGAAGTGTAGTATCCGCATAACACTTGCAAGAAATTTTGCGCCAATTGTTCATGCAGTGGCTGATAATGATGAAAAATTATGCTTAAAGTGGTTGGGCGCCATCGCTTATAGGTGATCAAGAACAATCCTTTGTAATGACTTGGATCATTGGACGAGCCACTAGTTACGCTATTCGCATTGTGTGACGGCTGGTTGTTTCTTTGGGGTTCTAAAAGGCTTTATTACTCAAATAAATCCAATTTTTTTCGACATCAAGCCTGCCTAGGGCAAGTTTGCAAAGAATTCCCCAGCACTGGAGTGGCTCAGTGGTAATGATTTGTGGGGTTTAACGTCCCAAAACCACCATATGATTATGAGAGACGCCGTAGCGGAGGGCTCCGGAAATTTCGACCACCTGGGGTTCTTTAACGTGCACCCAAATCTGAGCACATGGGCCTACATCATTTCCGCCTCCATCGGAAATGCAGGCGCCGCAGCCAGGATTTGAACCCGCGACCTGCGGGTCAGCAGCCGAGTACCTTAGTCACTAGCCCACCGGGGCGGGGTATGGCTCAGTGGTAGAATACCGGGCTGGCATGCAGCCGACCCAGGTTTGAGCCCGAATGTGTCCTTGGTACTAAGTTTATTTTTCGTATTTCGTGCGAAGTGGTTACGAACATCGGCGGTGGTGGCGCTGGCAGACAACTACAGCGCCGCGCGTGACCCGAGTTGTGATTTCATAACAGCTTTCGCTGTAAACTGTTCCATACAAGGGTGTCTCAGTGCTAAGCCGGCGAGCGTTCGGACACCCTATGCACAGTGTACGGGGATTTATACAAGCACCTGACACCATTGACACTCAACCAGTACCTGAAGAGTAGTGCAGAGCCATGCTATGAGACCCATATCAGAAGAATCAACGCAGAGGCATCAGACCGGCACGAGAGATAACCATAGTCCGTGGCTACCTGGAATAGGGAGGCCGCCCTCCTAGGGCACATAGAGCGCTTGCTCTGAATTGAAGTTTATTTTCCTTTTCTCCCTCCGTAGGGGTGTTTTCTAGCTGGCTAGAATAGGATATTTGCTGTTTTCAAATAAGGTAATCAAGCAGAGAACTACACACCAATCGCCTTCTTCCTTTCTTTCATATATGTTTTGTTGAATAGTTGTGACATATACTTCATATTTTCCCCTCTTGAACAGACTTAGATGCCTGTTTACTGAGAAATTAGCATTTCGACAAGCATGTTCAATTTAACAAGCACTGTTTCTTTAAGTGATTGATTGATATGTGGGATTAAACGTCCCAAAACCACCATGTGATTATGTGAGGTGCCGTAGTGGAGGGCTCCGGAAATTTCGACCACCTGGTGTTCTTTAACCTACAACCAAATTTGAGCACATGGGCTAGCAGCATTTTCGCCTCCATTGGAAATTCTGCCGCCACTGCCGGGATTTTATCCCACGACCTGCGGGTCAGCAGCCGAGTACCTTAGCCACTAGACCTCCTCGGCGGGGCTCTCTCTTTAGGTGCAGAAATCGAGGACGCAATTGACGAAAAATGGTTGTGGGTTTTGTTTATTATCGACATGATGAAGTCTTCAACCACATGAGCTATCGCATACTGCCTGTTGAAATCGAATCATTTGACATATATTTTCCTCTACTAAATCCTCATTACAGATACTTGAGAAAGTTTTCCCGGATGGAACAGGTTAATAACCATCTCTCATCGTTGAAGCTAGTTAACGCAGGTGCTCATAGGAACAAGTTTTTGGCCCATTTCTCTTTCTCAAGTTTTTTTATAGTCTACTCAATATTCCTATTAAAACTACTTGCAAACTATACGCTGTATTAGTGCGCCTAACTGGACTGGGTGTCATTAACGCAGGTACTCATAGGAACAAGTTTTTGGTCCATTTCTCTTTCTCAAGTTTTTTCATAATCTACCCAATATTCCTATTAAAACTACTTGCAAACTATACGCTGTATTAGTGCGCCTAACTGGACTGGGTGTCATTACCACGTCTACACATGGAGTTTATACGAGTTTATACGAGTATTTATACGAGTATTTTAGGTGTTTATACGAGTATTTGGAGTAGAGATCAGGGTTGCTGAAAGGAGAGAGCAGGGACGGGGGGGGGGGAGACGCACGGTACTGAGGCATTGAAGGCCGTGATAATTTGGCTACGTATGTGCGCAAAGTATGACTTGAAAATAGGTAGTCATTACGTTTATTAGCTTCTCCGTGTAGGGGCAGTAAACATTTATAAAACTTCGCTTTTAATGATTTTTTCACATATCGCGTGTCACAAAGGGGAAAGTTTTGGCCATCAACTTGTCCGTCGTGTTAGCAGTAACATTTGACAACTTTGTTCTGTTCTCTAACGCACGACAGAAAAGGCGTAAGATGAAAGACCCCGGTTGTACTAAAAGATAAAACCGAAGTGCGCACTTCTTCCTTCGCAGCTTATATATCACGCTGTCCACCGCCACACCACCGCAGTGGCGATGTAAGCCCCGCGGCGAGATGTAGCAGCTCGCCTCGCGAAGCCTTCGCTCATGGCGGCATGAGCTGCGGCGTGCCACTTCACCTTCGTTCTTATAGAGGCAGCAGCCGAACAAGAGAACGTCTCGTGCTGCTTAACAGACAACCTACGCAGGAGAATCGGCCGCTATTGATTTCTTTTCGAAGGAGGGCCCTACCCTTCCCTTCGCGGACTTGGGCGCCCTGCTACTTTATCGTGGTCTTGGCCTTCGCAGCCGACGCTTTTTATGGCGCGCGCATCCCGGTACATAAAACACGCCCGAATTAGGGATGAAATCGAACGCGTTCCACCAGCGCTGCCTCTGGAGGCCCATGCACGGCATCAATGTGTTCTGGCAGCCGAAAAGAACGGGGTACCACAACGTCTTCGTCTTGGTCGCTGCACAGCACATCTAGTATATGGCTGGCATGATGAGAGAAGGAATTTACGACGCTTGCTCGGAAAAGAAAAGACAGGCATCACCGCATCCCCATCTCTGAAACATCCACGAGTCCGTAGCCTGCGGCAATGGAGCCGTTATCGCGGCTGCTTGCCTTCATGACAAGTGCATGTCGCTTCAGAAAGGGCGATACAGAGCTCTTTCCACACAGGCTGTCGAATGAAAAAACTCCCCTTTTGTGATATAAAAGTGCCAACAGCCTTTCGTCTTGTAATCCGGCTGAGGCTGTAACTGCCCTCGCTTGCATTATATCCTCATTTTGATATTTTGTCTCAGCCGTCACTCAGCCTGTTCACAACGTCACTCTGGTTTATGTCCATCCACAGGAACCTATTGAGAAATCTGAACGAGATCAGCGGAGAGTGCGGGCGCTTCAATAAAACGTGTTAAATTGCTGTTTATTAGAGTGACGTGCTTGCACAAACTAAATTAATATTTCCAACTCGGGCACACTCGGGGAAGACCTTCATAACGTGCCTACCAAAGCCATTGGTAGGAGTGTAACAATACTTTTACATGTTATAATAAGTATAACTAGTAAAATATACACTGCACTATTCTTCGTTATTATTATAATATTATGTGGCGTTTTACGTCGCAAAACCATGGTTTGATCATGAGGGAAGCCGTAATGAAGGGCTCACTTCGTGTTCTTTCACGTGCACTGACATGGCCCAGGCACACGGGCCTTTGCCATTTCTTCTCCACCGAAGTGCGACCGCCGCAGCCGGACTATTCCTAACTCGACTGCCTTGTAAAGAACGGAGAGCAAGTCAGCACATGTATTTATTTCTATATACGGCGGCGTATTGTATTATCACTTTTGGAATATGCAAGCTTTTATTTTTATTTATTCTTCTGCTGATGCTAACAATACTGAATTCTACCCTTCACTATGGCCCTTTAACATTAATAAATAAGTTATGAAATGCCATCAGCTGTCTCGCCGCGGCTCATTCAAATCAAACAGCTAATGAGAGTAAGAAAAGTTTGGTTCACTTCAATAGTACGAAAGGGACTTATCTAAGTTATTGGTTATTGAGCGTGTTTATAAAGACTAGAATTCCAATTGACAACGCTGACTAACATTTTATCGAACGCGTAAGCGCCATTAAAAGATGTTGCTTGGAGGCAGTACCGAGTGTTTCAAGTAATGTGTCCTAAATCTCCAAAAATGATCACAATGCGATAACCGCTCGCTGCCTTTACAGTTTCCTTTTTGTAGCGGCAGGCATCTTATAGAAAAACAACATTTGGAACAGTAATACGGAAAGTTAAATAATTATGTTTTTAATGAGCGAAATTAGGTCCCATAAAACAACTGATGTTCTGCATGCGAAGAACCAATCGCAGCTTTGATATACAGAACAAGCAACGTCTAGTGAGGACTGCCACATAATTAAATTCAATGGCTAAACAGAAACCGAGGCATCATTGAGTGCAGCCAAGAGACGCTCAGAATTACGTCACTGTTCAATACAACAATTACAGAGGCGTAGTTATTTCTTGTTCGTTAATTGCAAGTGCAGCCCGCACTACCCGACGATAAAGTCGCTTGATGGTTGAAATAACGACGCCCACTCATTCTGGACGTCTTGGACGAATACTACAGTTCCACTCTTCCGCGTTTCAGACTTCATTACTTCGCAATTATTACTAGAAGCTCAATTTCTTTCAAAATCTCGAAGCTGCAATGCTTTGGGTGCACATCAAGAACCCCAGGTGGTCGAAATTCCCGGAGCCCTTCACTACGGCCTCTCTCATAATCATATGGTGGTTTTGGTACGTTAAACCCCGCACGTGAACCAATCACACATATCAGCCAATCAATCAAAGCTGCAATGCGTACTTCGTGTGTTCCTTGACATCGCACAGTACGTGGACGTCTATACAATTTTTCCTACACTGAAATGCGACCGCGCCGGCCAAGATCGAACCCGCTACCTTCGGGTCGGCAGCCGAGCACCTTCACCGCTACACCAACGCGACGGACCAGCTACAGAAGAAGTAATTACGAAGACATCGAACAGATATTGCATTTTTTGTATTTGGAGAATTTAGGGCACATTCCTTGAAACAAGCGGTATGTTAAAGCGACGCTTCCTTTGGCTGGTCTCACCACTTCAAGCTACGAAAATCTGGCCTATATAACTTACCACTAATACAATCACGAAAATGGAGAAAGTATATGTGTAGACTTAATGAGACGATCTTGTCCCCGGTCTATTCCGTGCAGGATTGTCCTGTATTGCAACGTATACTAGAATGCATGTGTTGCAATTCTATAAGGGCTACATGCCTTAGGCGGAAATGTTGTAGGCCCGTGTACTCAGATTTGGGTGCACGTTAAAGAACCCCAGGTGGTCAAAATTTCCGGAGCCCTCCACTACGGCGTCTCTCATCATCGTATGGTGGTTTTGGGACGTTAAAAACCACAAATCAATGAAGGTCTACATGCCTCGTAGAGTTAACCAACGTGCAGAGGGAAATAATAAATGTTCCTAGAAACACATCTCAGCAGGTCTACTGAAAAGATAAATGAAATTGAAGCTGTTAGAAATTAGCGATATAAAAAAGCTGTTTACTTTTCATTTTACTCGCTACATATGTTTCATCTGCAAAGTTTGCGAATTATGCACTGGAGAAAAATTTGTCGCCAATGCTTAGAGGAGCAGCAGCGCATGGTGCTTTAGTCAACATGAGAATGATCGATAGTAGATTGATTTGCCTAAGCTTCGTACTTTCGGCTCCATGTCGCTCTTTGTGAGCCTACAACATCTTTGCCGCAAGACGAAGTTCAGCAAAAGTCTAGCAGTCTCACTTCCTCACTTTGACCCTCTTAGGATTACCAGTACAAGTCAGCTCACGAGGTCCAAAATGAGCCTTTTTTTATTTTAAAGAAAAGCCAAAATACAACAACAAACAAAGCCTCAAGATGTGCTCGAATCTGCAGCACGAAAGGAAAATCCATGCATTATCTACCATTTTTTATGGCTACTAAACGATCTCTGCGCCACATTTCCCTCTAGTAAATATTGTAGGAAAGTATGTGCTTTCATCAAACTGTCGAAGACACCAAGAATGTTGGTCGTCATCACCGACTCCCTGGTGGCTCAAACGTGTATGGAACATGTCTCTCCAGGCCAAATGAATGTTCTGTCAGCAACAAAATGTCACTGAACAGGACGTTTACTCAAAAGTGGAACTCCCGCTTTGCCTGGTAGCCCGGCTTCTGCTAAACCGTTTCAACATGTAACAGTCTTTGCCAGGTACACCTCTATTTGAAAAATTATTAGCGTCATGGAACACCCATGGAAAAATTCACGTTTACTGTGATGCTGATGCCGTGTAAACCTTTGTCGCCATATTAACCTGTAATGTATAAGCTCCCTAAAAATAGTTCTGAAAGTGAGCGATTAAAAAATGCATTCTATCAAATTCTGCGCCACCGCAGAATCAAAGAATACAAATGGTGAACGCGTTCGCAAAAGTTACTCATAAAAATTTGCAAACCCCCGTGCCATCTCCCTGTCCGATTGCGACACATGGCGTCTCACAGTATAACCCTCAGGCCAGAGCTTTGTCTCTCCAGCTCACATAGAAATGGCCCAAAATAATGAGTTGGCCTACACCATGACCAAAGCTCAGCAGTGTCCTTAACGGTGAGAATGAAGCCCGCATATTCGTATGACTGAATCTACGTCCCGTTGCACGGGCTATGTGCTCTGGAGTACATTACGAACTAAGTCAGCTGTTTATGTTTATAGTAGAGCTGTAAGAGGATGAACGTGTCATGCACATTATCGTCGTGTATGTGTGGTTCCGAGAGTCGTCCGGGTCTAGCAACTCAAGGTGACGCTTTGTGGTGCACGAGGCAAACACGTCATTACCTTCGTACGAAGTTTCTTGCCTTTCACCGCTTCGTAGAACCTAAAATATTTCTCCTCTTACCTTTTCATCTACCATTTTACGTTGTTCAGCTAACCGTATATATAGTTACTAATACGTATGTCTGACTCCCGACTGAGGGCTACTGTCTATATTTATATATATATTTGCCAGGGTTTTAATCAGTATACTCTAAAATGCCAACATAATAGGATGCAGATGTAAAGGCAGCACTTGTTTAATCTTTAGCAGATTGAAACTTTTCGCGTTTAATTTTTATGCACTCCAACCGCCCGCGACGTATACGCTTAACGTAACAATTACGTAGAAGTAGCCGATTACTTCGCAAAACAGGTGCGCGCAACTCGTAGATTGACAAGAAACGTTGAAGTAGGAGTGCGACCACTCAAAGCAAAACTTCCACATTTCGGACACTCTGAAGCCGACAATGTCAAAATTGAGTGGGACAGGAAGAAGTTAGGAGAGAATAAACACGTGAAAAAGAGGGTCGTTTAGGGCACCACGCCGGCCTAAGCTCGCACGTTTAGAGATATGAAACCACTCTGGGTGTTTTGTTTTTGTTTTAAGGAAAAATGGATTTTCAAACAGTTAAGAAGGCCAGGCGACCTCCGAGTCAGGTGAAATTGAGAGCTGATAGGCCGTTAGGTGGTATTCTACAGTGCTAAGAAAGTGCAACAAAACCTTCTACTTAGGAATAGCGCAGCAGCCTAGCATGTCATGACCAAATTTGGTTCGAATACAGATGCCGCATGATTCCCAATTGTAAATTTCCTTAAAACGCATGATGATGGAATTATTAAAAAAAAGAAGAGGTCCAAGGTGTAGCCTCACTGGCGACCAGCTGCCGGTAATGCACTCCCTCACCAGACCAGCATTGGCTACCCTGGTGCAGTACCTGGCTACAACTTCCCATGAATACAGCAAATAACCTTTAGCCCTCCGTCCCTAATGGCTGCGAAGCAACTGTCCAACGTGGCTAAAAAACTAATGAATCTAACATACAAAACAATGTGACAATAACGGGGCGGGAAGGGGCGGGGCAATAATAAAAACTGTTTTAGTTTAACAGAGCAATCGTTTAGGAAGAAGTATAAGTCAACGGGAAACTCCTACTCCATCAACCAACAGGAAAGCAAAATCTCCAAGACAGCCCCATTAAGCTGCGCATTGCAAGTTTCGCCACTGAAGATTAACTTGATGAAACATGTCAGACGAAAGATCAACATTGTACACCAAACTAACAGTTGTTTTGTCTGCTTCGACTTAGGGTGGAATCTGCTTGTCCTGCACATCCTTCCCCCTCAAACGTTCACTTGGCTCTGCCATGTTCATTTTTCTTTTCTAATTGGCATTGCCTGCTATTGCTTATGGTGCGAGCCAAGGATTTGTTTTGCCTTACCTCACAATGAAAAATGTCCAATGCGGTGGTCGGACCTGTGACGCAGTGGAGGGTGCTAAAATTGCCTGGGTACGAACAGGCCTCCATTGGAATCTGAACATGGCTACATTCAACACTAGAACGCTGTCTGGTGAGGCTAGCCTAGCTGTGCTATTCGAGAAATTAGAGTGTGCTAAATGAAATGTAATAGGGCTCAGTGAAGTTAGGAGGACACGTGAGGCTTATACAGAGCTGAAGAATGGACATGCTCTATGCTACAGTAGATTAGTGACAGAAAAAAAAACTAGGAGTGCGGTTTCTCATACACAAGAATATCACTGGCAACATAGAAGAATACTGTAACATCAGTGATATGGTAGAAAGTATCATGTTTAAGTTTAACAAAAGGTACAAGATGAAGGCGGTACTGGCCTACGCGCCTGCAATGAGGCATGATGATCATTTGGCTGAACGCTTCTATGAAGACGTAGAGTCAGCCATTAATAGACTAAAGTCAAAGTATATCATTCTGATGGGGCACTTCAATGCCAACGTAGGCAATTAACAGGCAGGAGATCATGCAGTGGGGGAATGTAGCATTGGTTAAAGAAGTGCCAGGGGGGAGCTATTAGTAGAGATCGCAGAACATAATAATTTAGAGATCTTGAATACCTTCTTCAGAAAACGGCCTAACCATAAGGGGACGTGGCGAGGTCCAAACAGTGAAACTAAATATGAAATGGACTTCATTCTGTGTGCACACCCAGGCATCGTACAAGGTGGAGAAGTAATTGGCAAGATCCGATGCAGTGTCCATAGAATGGTCAGAGCTCGTATTCACCTAGATTTAAATGAGCACAGACAAAAACTGATGTGCAAGAAGACAAAAATAAACTAGCGGGAGAGGGAAAGAGCAGGAATTCAGAGTTTTGCTTCAGAATATATTCAATGTCCTGAACAAGGTAACTGATTGATTTGTGGGGTTTAACGTCCCAAAACCACCATTTGATTATGAGAGATGCCGTAGTGGAGGGCTCCGGAAATTTTGACCACCTGGGGTTCTTTAACGTGCACCCAAATCTGAGTACACGGGCCTACAACATTTCCGCCTCCATCGGAAATGCAGCCGCCGCAGCCGGGAATCAATCCCGCGACCTGCGGGTCAGCAGCCGAGTACCTTTGCCACTAGACCACCGCGGCGGGGCCTGAACAAGGTAACTGCCGTTAGCGATGACAATATGAACGATAATCTTACTAGTATCATCAAAGAGTGTGCAACAAAAGTCGGAGGTACAGAAACTTGACAGGACACTGGCAAACTCTCTCAGGAGACGAAAAATCTTAAGAGACGACAAACCATAAAAGCCTCAAATGCAACCGCCCCACCGTGGTGGTCTAGTAGCTAAGGTACTCGGCTGCTGTCCCGCAGGTCGCGGGTTCAAATCCCGGCTGCGGCGGCTGCATTTCCGATGGAGGCGGAAATGTTATGGGCCCGTGTACTCAGATTTGGGTGCTCGTTAAAGAATCCCAGGTGGTCGAAATTTCCGGAGCCCTCCACTACGTCGTCTCTCATAATCATATGGTGGTTTTGGGACGTTAAACCCCACATATCAATCAATCAAATCAAATGCAACCAACGAAATAGTGCTAGTGAAGCTTTGGAAGCTAATCAATAGTCGCAGGGACTTCATTTGGCATCCAAACGGTAATAACAGCTCGCCTTTTTTTCTCGCGAGGCTCTGCTTGCGGCGTACTTTGCTTCCATTCATAGCCGCATAAACTACGGTATTGCTTCTTGGGGGAACACGTGTGCTTGTCCCTTGTCATCAATTCAACACATTCAAAAATTTGTGGACCCTGATTTGATTGATTGATTGATTTGTGGGGTTTAACGTCCCAAAACCACCATATGATTATGAGAGACGCCGTAGTGGAGGGCTCCGGAAATTTCGACCACCTGAGGTTCTTTAACGTGCACCCAAATCTGAGTACACGGGCCTACACCATTGCCGCCTCCATCGGAAATGCAGCCGCCACAGCCGGGATTTGATCCCGCGATTTGGGGACCCTTAAGCTTCGCCTTTAAGAGTTGAACGCCACAGCAAAATCCGGCCCCTAGTGCACCCTTCAACCGCTAAGTGCGTTCTTATTCTTATGTTTTGTTATATACACACACGCATGCGCGCACACAGTATATTGTACCAGCGCGTGCAAGTGGTATATAAAGGTTTTTGATCGGAAGCAAGAGTCGCATGGCGTACACGATACACGCCGCCGCGAGCTCGCCATCTCGGAGGCCATAAAGAGTCTAACAATGCCTCTCAGATGGCAGAATATTATTTAGCACTTGCTGCGTGGAGGAAGTTTTTGCTGTTTGCTTGATGAACGCCTCTGGAAAGGCATAGTATGTTTACCGCTAGATGGACATAGTTGTCCATTTTTGGAGCTGTTTCGAAGGTCATGTGTGTTTCTAGCGGAAATGGCTACACTATATCGGCCTTTTTCGACGTACTTTGATAGCCTACCAAATGTGCCGACAAATCGCCGAATGGGCTCGTTTTCGTCGTGACACCTGTTGAACAAAATGCGTTAAGGAGACTCCTTCTACTACATGGCATTTATGTAGTGTTTTTTCCCGATGCACCTTCAAGTAACATCGTGACTTTGTGGTAAAACACCTATTTACTAAGTGAACGGCCCGAGTTCGATCCTCAATAGGACTGAAAACTTTATTCTTTATTTTATTTGCTTCTTTCTCAATTTTTCGCTCACGGACGATTTTTTCGCGCATAACCAACGGTGCCTACGCTGCCAGCAGAATTTCTGCGCCACGAGCTCTCTAACCCTATCGCGTTAAAAAAAGTCAATACGCACCATCACTTCTACTTCCATACAGTCTCTGCATGCCTCTGTATCGCTCCGCTTATACAATATCTTACCGGTTATTTATTTGTTCCAGTTGAACATAGTCATCGTATTCCACAAACTGCTTCATAACAACCTCCCGCTCCCATTCATGTCACGTGATTGTTTGCACAATATTAACGTGACGACATTTGCAGCTAATAAAATTTTTTGTTACCCACAGTTCATAGTAATTACGGCAAAAAAAAACATCTGCGCTAACTGCAATTTCACTTTGGATTGATTTGCCTACAGCTATTTACTCTCGTGTTTTCCTTGCAACCTTCAAAAATGACCTCAAATATTTCTATGTGAACAAAGTTTACTCCTGCCATATCTCTTGTCAAATCGACTTTTTTTTTACTTGTAGCTTTGGTTTTCTCTTGCTGCACCTGTTCATCTTTTACTGCAGCAATTGTAGACGTTTCATCTCATATGTTTTGATTTCGCTACATATTCCTTTCACTAGCTGTGTTAATCATTATCCTCTATACTTCTATAATTAACCAAGGGTCCTACTACAATTTCTCTACTTTTGGAGCCTCGCCTGTATATTTTTTCATACTGTAACATTTTTAATGTAATAAACTGAAGCTAAAACTGAATGCTAGCCGACATCAAGAAGTACCACATGGAGAGAATTAAGCAGGCAGTAAAAAACAGCGGAAGCCTGAAAGCTGCGATGGCAGGCTTGTGCTTAGAAAAAAATTGGATGTATGCATTGAGGAACAAGGATGGCAATGTCATAACGAGTATGAATAGGATAGTCGAGGTGGCGGAGAAATTCTACAGAAAGCTGTACAGAAGCAAAAAAAGCCAAGGTAATATCATGAGAAACAATAATAGTCCAGAGGAATTCGACATCCTACCAGTAACGACAGGAGAAGTAAGGAAAACCCTAGAAGGAATGGTAAAAGGCAAATCCACTGGTGCGGATTAGGTAACAACATACCTCCTGAAAGATAGAGGAGAAATTGTGTTAGAAAAATTAGCCACCTTATATACGAAGTGTCTCTTGACGGAAAGGGTACTAGAATCTTGGAAGAACGCCGACATAACCTTAATTTATAAACACGGAGTCGTCAAGCACTTAAAAAACTAGAGGCCAATCAGCGTACTGACCTTTTTCTACAAACTATTTACAAAAATAACAACTAATGTAATTAAAGCGACATGAGAGTTCAATAAACCAAGATACCAAGCAGAATTTCGTACAGGCTGCTCCTCAATAGACCATATTTATACTATCAATCAGGTAATAGAGAAAGGCGCGGAATACAATAAACCTCTATACATATCCTTCATAAATTACGAGAAGACGTTTGACTCAGTCGAGGCATCAGCAATAATGCAGACCCTACGGAATCAAGGCATATATAGAAGAACTCTACATAAACATACTAGAACAAATCTACATATTTCTTCATAAAAAAGCGACAGCATCACAATAAAGAAGGGCGCAAGTCAGGGAGACAGGGATCTCTCCCATGCTATTCACCGCATGTTTACAGGAGGTTTTCAGGGTCCTAGTTTGGGGAGAGTTAGGGATAAAAGTTAATGGAGAGTATCTTAGTAAACTGCGATTCACTGATGACATTACCTTCATGAGTAACTCAGGGGACGAAATACAGCTCCTGATTACTCAACTGGACACGGGAAGCGAATAAGTAGGTCTGCAAATTATTATGCACACAGCTAAAGTAATATGCAGCAGTCTTGGCAGAAAACAGCACTTTTGCGAAAGGTGAAGAGACTGTGGATGTTGTAAAAGAATATGGGTTCTTAAGACAGATAGTACCCTCGGAGCCAAGCAATGAGAGTGAAATAACCAGAAGAATAAGAATGGGGTGGATCACGTTCGGCAAGTATTCTCAAATCATGAATGACAATCTGCCACTAACCCTCAAGAGGAAGGTATACAACAGTTGCATCTTGCCAGTACTTACCTATGAAGCAGAAACCTGGAGGCTTGCAAAGAGGTTTCTGCTTAAATTGAGGACGACGCAGCGAGAGATGGAAAATAAAATGCTGGGTTTAACTTTTAAAGACAAGAAGAGAGCTTGATGGGTAAAGGAAAAAACTGGGGTTTGGATATCATAGTTTAAAAAATGAAGGCACGTAGCACCTAGGCAGGATAACCGCTGGTCATTAAGGTTAACCGACTGGATTTCCATGGAAGGCAAATGCACGAAGGGAAGACAGAAAGTTAGGTGGGCCGATGAGATTAAATGTTCGCAAATATAACGTGGCACCGGAAAGCACAAGACCGGATTGATTGGCGGATCATGGAAAAAGCCTTTGCCCTGCAGTAGGTGTAGTCGGGCTGATGATGATGATACCATGACTACAGGCTAGACGTCGAGCTCCTGTTATGTATCGATACTCTACCACAGATTATCCACCACCAACATTTTACAAAAAACTCACACACACATACAGTGTGTTTTTAAGCAACAGGGATTTTTCCTTAAAAGCTGTACTAGGTAGGCACTTGTAGTTGTTGCAGCCAATTTTGAGAAAAAGGCTGGTATATTTTGCCACAAATAAATCACTCCGTAATATAAAAGTAAGAAATATAGTTGAATTACCTTTTTTATTCATTTTAGGGTGGTTCTTTATATAGCGACGTTGTTTAACGTCAAAAATTATAGTGAGCATGGTTTTTTAAAATTCAAAGTAATGTTACGGGGAGTTTGTATTTAGGGGTCGTGAGGCGGTACGAGAGCGAGATCGCAGTGCACAGTGTGCACAGAATGCCAGTCAACAGGGCAACCCAGACAGACATCATCAACGTCGCCATCTTATTTCATTAGGTGCCATTTTAGTGGCTCCACTGGAGAGGCATTTCCGCACCCGTGACGATATCACGGGTGGATCCTGAGATACGTCATCGAATTTCCCAGCCGCGGTGCCGCAGAAACGAGAACTAACGCATCAAGTGCATTAGTTTCAACGCACTTGGTTGGTTTGGGCGCATTCGGTGGCCGGGAAACTCACTGATGGATCTCTGGAACCACGCGTGATGTTTTCGGTATTGAAAACCTAGGCTCGCCATAGTTTGTGACGTATAACAGCTTCGCCATAGAAAGAATACCTTAAAATTGATAATAAAAAGGTAGTTTAACTATTTTTGTTACTGGTTCATTACGGAGTCATATCCGTCTTTCAAAATCTTTCCATTGTAGCTTATAAGTGGGCTGCGAAAACTACAAATGCCTTCCTACTATAGTTTTTAAGGACAAATTTGTAGTCTTAAAAAACAAACACGCACGCACTCTCATATATATATATATATATACATATATATATATATATATATATATATATATATATATATATATATATATATATATATATATATATATATATATATATATATATATCCTGATGAAGGCCAGGCTAGCCGAAACGTCGAAATAAACCCCACGTTGTGACCGCTCACGGACGATCTACTTAAATAATATATATATATAAGATAAGAAAACCCGGTCCGCAGCAAAGAGGCTGTCTGTCTCTCTTTCTTATTATAATGGCGCAGTCGTCGAAAAACTTGGTGAACTGCCGCTGCTAGCTTGAGGTAGCGCTTACCTGAAGACCGCTGCCCGGCTTCATCGTTGATGGAACCCGCCAGTCGACGACCACCGCAAGTATTCATCCTACCACCACCGAACGGCATCCAGGCCTCGACCATGGTCCCAGGGAACTACTTGACCGGCGGCGCGCTAGTTACGCCGCTGCACACGGGCTCCTTCGTGGGAACGTGGTTCATGCTATCCAAGGCGAGCATCCCACA